>NC_043970.1:50435600-50600600 GCF_902148855.1 Sphaeramia orbicularis | reverse complement strand
GAAGCTGAACTTACCATGTCTGAAACTTTGAGGTAACCTGAAGAAAACACGATGGCGTTGGGGGGCGTGGCCACTGGCAGCATAAAGGCGAAGGAGGCGCTGAGGGTGCAGGGGATCATCACGTACAGGGGGTTCAGGTTAATAGACTGGGACTGTCACGGGGGAGAAACACAACAAAATGAATTCAGCAACGACCCAAAACAAATCAACCTGCACGTGGTAAGTTAGTATGACTGGTCACCATGGAAGCCAGGATGGGCAGGAAGAGTGTTGCCGTGGCGACGTTGCTGGCACACTCTGTGAAGGTGGCGATGAGGAGGCAGAGGATGACGGCGATGGCCCAAGGAGGAATGGAGTGAAGAGGGGTCATCTGATCGCCAAGCCAACGGGACAGACCGGACTCCTACACAATCCAACACAAAGTCCAGAGTGGGGGTGTAAGAAAACATCGGTTCTGCAATATATCGCGATATTTCATTTTACAATACTGTATCAATATTAAAAAGTACTGTATTGATATTTTTAGGTATTTATTCAAATGTAGATATTGTAGAGGTTAATTTTTTTGTTGTTGTTGTTTTCTTTTTGTTTATATTTTATTTATTATTATTTAACACTTTTATTAAATAATGTCAGTTTCTTTGTTGGGATCGCACAAAAAAAATATTATCTTAGTTATGAATGAATAGACTATGAACATTTGAACAGGATCTGAAACTGTAATGTCCGTAAAACATAATTTAAGTTTTAACCCAGAAAAATTTTGGGATATAGCATCAGATCCTGTTCTGATCAAATAAAAATGTGCATAATATTTGTGCAGATTTCTGGTGTAATTCAGTTCTTCAAGGAAATAGTCATAAAAAAAAGAAACAAACAAAAAATTGCCTCTCTAACAGTATCATGATATATTGTGATATATCGTATCGTGATCCTAGTAATGTGATTTGTATCGTATCGCCAAATTCTTGCCAATACACAACCCTAGTCCAGAGATAGAAAAATGTCACAATTTTCACATCATCCCGCTTTACAAAATATCCAACTTTTAGAGAAGTAGAAGTCAGATGCTGTATTATGTGTCTGATTCATGACATAATAAAATACAATGTTCATGGGTGTCATTAACCCCCATTTCTTTCTTATCAGTTAAAAGTTGAATGTTGAGGATAAAACAGTTTTAATTTTTTTTTTTTTTTTTTTATCAAACATTACATCAAAGTTTTATCTGCTGCAGCACTTTGTTTCTGCATGAACCTTATGTGTCTGTCTCTGATAACCTGAAGTGAGTCATTACGCTGTAAAAAGACACTGTCGACTCCTGTGGACTGTAACACGTGTTTAATATGCAGCAAAACCTGTTCTTTCACATGTTGAATTTAGGCCCATATCTGGAACACTGAGACGGTCAAACAATCAGAAAAAACATTGCAGTTTTCTAAACCTCCATCCCACACTCCTGGAATCCTTCAAAACCACGTACAATGACTTACAACCACTTTGTAAAGTATTATATGTGCCTCAGACAAAGGGATTTTATTGCTTTACTTAAAACACATATTATAATGCATTTTAACCCATAAAGACTCATACAGCTACCAGTGACCAAAAGCATCCACTGATCTAAAATGTTAAATAACTGTTGATCCACTCATTCTAATAAATACATGTAAATAATTGGTGTAAAATTCAGTTTGTCGTCTTTTCATGGTCATCAGATATGACCCATTTGGACATTCAGAGGCTCTGTAGTTACCGTGGAAACACCGTCATCTTCTACAACATTGATTCACCAGTAAAACGCATGCATTTGGATCAGTGACAGTGGATGGACACACTGGGCTTATGTTCAGCTAATGATATCTTTGTTGAAAAAGTCACTTTTAATTCAGTTTTCTCTGTTTTTGATGTAACAACCCTCAACTTTTAGCTGAGCTGTTAATTACATTTACATGATCAGTGAATTAAATATAGGAAAATAGATGATTTTCACTGGAAAAAAAGAAAAATACAGAGGATAATATTATAAAAAAAAATGGTGATAAATCCCTTGAGAATGAGTAAATTTTGGTTAAAAAAAAAAAAATAAAAAAATAAAAAAATAAAAAAAAATATATATATATATATATAAATATATATATATATATATATAAATAAATAAATATATATATATATATATATATATATATAAATAAATAAATAAATAAATAAATAAATAAATATATATATATATATATATATATATATATATATATATATATATATATATATATATATATATATATATATATTTGGGAAGTGCAACAATAGTAGCACTGGGTCTTTATGGGTTAAATGTGATTATAAAGTGTTATGGGATCTTGAAGAACTGACATCTGATCTTTTAAGTCATGACATGAATTCCTGATTATGTGTTATAGTTATTGTTATAGGGCAGAGGTGTCAAACTCATTGTAGTTCAGGGTCCAAATTTGATTTCAAGCAGGTTGGACCAGTAAAATAATATAAACATAAATAAATAACATAAGAACCCATAAATAATAACCCCCAAATTCTGTCTTTGTTTTAGTCCAGTGTTAACAAAATTATGCATCAAAAATTTATACATGATCACAGTGGATCTACAAAGGTACAAAATATTTAGTAACTACCTTAATATTGTCAAAATTCCACTTTCTTCTTAAGAAATTTCAGGTTGTTCATGGAGGTTTACATTCTTCACATTTTTTGTGAACCGATAGTTTGTATATGTAAACATTTACATAATGTAATTTTACATTTTTCACATTAAAACAGAGCGAAAAATTTTGGAGTTGTCATTATTTATAGGTTATAACTCTGCTATTATTATTTTCTGGTTTGATCCACTTGAGATCCAATTGGTCTGTATGTGAATAATAGAGCATTGTGAATAATAATTCACAATGTGCTTATAATTCTAATTATACAACACTATAGTTGTATTGTAATGTATGATCAGTGTGTTCATGATATGTTACAATGCACCATCCTGACTTTACACCACAGAATCAGGTAGGTACACACACACACACCTCGCTGCCTTTGGCCAGGGCGAAGCCTCCTCCCAGCAGCAGGACGATGTTCCAGGGCATCTTCTTCTGAGTCACCTGCCAGGTGAGCAGAGGAGGGGCGGGGCCTTGGGATGTCCGAGACTCTGATTGGATAAAACACGCATCAGTCACATTAGCTGCAACATGCTCTGTGTGTGTGTGTTTCTCATGAATAGAAAGAAATGACAAAAATGAAAACTGCTTAATTTAGATTCCTTCCATCTTATGGTCTATCTTTTTACATTTGTGGTGATTCCTCTATTTGTATGTATTCCCTTGTTTGAGCGTTACCTGTAAATTTGTGTACATTTATATGTATTTGAATGTGTTACCTGAAAGAAGATGTGTGTATTTGTATATTTTACCCGTTTGTATTTGGATGTGCTACCTGTATGTATTTGAATACATTTATATGTATTTGTATGTGTGTGTTAGCTGTATGTATTTGTATATGCTTATATGTATTTGTATGCATTACCTGTTTGTATTTGTATATATTTATATATATTTGTATGCCTTACCTGTATGCATTTGTATATTTATATGTATTAGTATATATTTATATGCACTTGTTGGCATTATCTGTATGTACTTGTAAATTTATATGTATTTGTATGAGTTACCTGTATGTATTTGCACATATTTATATGCATTTGTATGCAGTACCTGTATGTATTTGTATATATTTATATGTATTTGTATGCATTACCTGTATGTATTTGCATATATTTATATGCATTTGTATGCAGTACCTGTATGTATTTGTATATATTTATATGTATTTGTATGCATTACCTGTATGTATTTGCATATATTTATATGTATTTGTATGCATTACCTGTATGTATTTGCATATATTTATATGTATTTGTATGCATTACCTGTATGTATTTGCATATATTTATATGTATTTGTATGCATTACCTGTATGTATTTGTATATTTATATGTATTTGTATGCATTACCTGTATGTATTTGTATATTTATATGTATTTGTATGCATTACCTGTATGTATTTGTATATATTTAAAAGTATTTGTATGCATTACCTGTGTCCGAGCTCCTCCAGCAGCACAGGTATCGCGGTGGTTCAGATGGAAGAACAAACAACAACACAGCAACAAACAGAGCGACCGTCGCATCAGTGACGAACCTGCAGACAGACAGATGGACGGACAGACAGACAGAACATGTTAAAGGTCACATGGTTCCTTTCCTCTTCAGTCACTGGGTGCCACAGTAGGTGAATAGAGATTTCACAACAGATGACGAGGAGCAGTTTGATGCGTGTACACTGATCGATCAGATGAACTGGGGTGTTTCCACATGTACCTCCGGTGACCTGTGTGTTGTTTTAACCTTCAGAGGCTTCATTCACAAAGTTTCTCCTCACAGTTTATTTAGTATCACTTCTTTGAAAGAGAAAGGTTACAAAGGGCTTCGTATGAAAAGATAAAAACTATATAAGAGATTGAAAAAAATACAAGAGCACAGTCTGGTCAGTGTGAATAAATGGAACTATAGCTGCTTCAGAGACCATAGACTATAGGTGTTATTCTAAACAACTTTATATCTTGTTTTGCTCATCCATGTTTAGTTGCTCCAACACTGGTGCGATGTGCGTCCATGTGCATGTGATGTTCCAGGAAGCAGGTTTAACAAAGTCTGATGCCCTCTCTGCACTGATATGGATGTTTGTAACATTTTTCTATTTATTTGTGCTTCTAATTCACACATTTAAATAGAACATAAAATGGATATCTATCTTTAATATCATCCTGTATAACATCATACCTGATTTTCCCCTTAATCCTTAAAGACCCATAACTCTTTTTGTCACAACGTTCAAATGATGTTCAGAAAAGCTCAGAGTAAATTCAAAAAGTTATTCAATAAAATTATGAAAAACTAGGTAAAAGTGAGTTTTTCAACAAAATAAATCATTAACTGAACATAAACTAAGTGTTTCTCTATCCACTGCCCTTTATCCAACTCCATGGGTGTTACTTGTGAATCAATGTTGTAGAAGATGACGGTGTTTCCACGTTCCTCTGAACGTCCAAATGGGTCATATCTGATGACCATGAAAAGATGACAAACTGCATTTTACACCACTTATTTACATGGATTAATAGGCTTAGTGGATCAAAAGTTATTAAAAAATTTAGCTCAATAGAGGATTTTGGTCGATGATGGACGTTTTGGTCTTTACGGGTAAATGTAACCCAGTGGTTCTCAATCTTTTTCTGTCCCCCTTTGGAGGACGAAAAATCTCCAAGCCCCCCTCAACCCCAACAACATTGTAGCAGTGGTGTAATTACAACTTATTGGAAGAATTACCAATATTGTAACAATACTTTTTGCTTTTCCTTGAATAATTCGTTGTGCAAATTAAATACAAGTTAGATTTTTGCTTGAACAATACGAACAAACTCCACCAGACTGCTCCCTGAGACAATATTTTTCCAAATAAAAAAAGGAAATGCACAATAATCTTACAACTATGACAATAAAGTAACTTTTTTTTAAGACCAACAAACATATTTTGGTAACGAAGATAAACATTTGAACAATATCAGTGGCTGCAATGAGCGTGTCTCCATTGCACATCTCAGAACATTAAAGTGCAAACTGTACAAACTGTGCAAAAACAGAAACATTGCACGTTTTTTATTTCCAGTTTTTCTTGTCCATTCATTGTCCAAACCTAAACTCTTTGTCTAGTCTAGTGACAGATCACCATGGCAGTAGATTTGTTTGTTGTATGTCCTTAAAATGACTCCAGGGTGCTCCAGTGCTAAAACATTAGCTCCACCTGCTACATGTTTTAACCTGAAGAAAAAAAGAAACACCCAGGAGTAAACCTATGACCCCCCCGGCAAGCCTTCACAACCCCACTGGGGGGCCAGCTCCACAGTTTGAGAACCACTGATGTAACCTCACATTATGACAGAGATTTTCCTAATGAAGCATATAGTAGGTTTATAAACCAACAGTTTCAATGTATATAAACATAACAACCTGACAGCTGTTTTATGGTCATATTACAACAATATTGACAAATTAATTGATTGTTGATGTTTTCTATGTGAGGACAAAGAACAGATAAAGACACTGAACTCAAGCATAATGCAAAGAGCAGAATTCCCAGGCACTCGAATATGAATACAGTGAGGAGCATTTGTAGTGTTTAGTGAATCAGATGTGAATCAGATCCTGTTTACTTAAAGCAGGGGTGTCAAACTCATTTTAGTTCAGGGGCCACATTCAGCTAAATTTGAGGTAAAGTGGGCCGGACCAGTGAAATAATAACATAAAAATATATAAATAATGTCAACTCCAAACTTTTCGTCATGTTTTAGAGTGAAAAAAGTACAATTACATTATTAAAATGTTTACATCTATAAACTATCCTTTCAAACAATGTGAATAACATGAACAAACTGAAAAAAAAGTGTGATTTTAACACTATTATGCTTCAGTTCATGCATTTAAAATCCTTTCCACATGTACATTATAACTTATATAACACAGTGGATCTACAGATACACAAAACATTTAATAACAGGTGGAATATGATTAAAATTGCACTTACTTCTCTTAAGACATTTCAGGTTGTACATATTTGTTCAGGATACTCAGATTTTTTTTTTGCAAAAATATACTTTGTTTTAGTGTAAATACATGAAAACATTTACATTTACAAAGAGAAAAATTTAGAGTTGTGAGTATTTATGGGTTCTTATGACCCACTTGACATTGAATTGGTCTGAATGTTGAACCTGCACTAAAATAATTGACATCTTGGTGTAATTTTTGAGAGATTTTAGAGATTTTTTTTTTTTTTTTATGTTAGCAGAACCAATAGGATCTTTTAGTTTTTTAGTCTGCATTGATATTTATTGATTACTTATTGTTGATTATTTAAATGCATTTATTCGTAGTTGCTTTCAGTGATCTTGTATTTATGCACTTATTTATTTATGTTTGTCACATTGCACTTTGGATGTGGGCTGATGTCTGTGGTAAGCTGCAAATGAATTGCCTCTATGGAATAAATAAAGTTTTCTGAATCTGAATTCACAAATTCGTCACAGGGGCAGGACCGGACCCTTTGGGGGGCCGGATTTGGCCCCCGGCCCGCATGTTTGACACCTGTGACTTAAAGGAACAGAAGACACGAGACTCCAGCTGAAGCAGCAGAAGACACTAGGACAAACATGCATAGCTCATATGACGTTCAACCACAATGAGCTGATACAAATCTATTCAAACACTTCACTGTGTCATGTTATTGCAGGTGAGCATTTCACAATTTCATGCTATTGATTTCCAAATGCATCTAATGGACACAATGTCACACAAATAATTATTGTGCAAAACTAGAACCATGCAATCTTGCCTTTTTCATGTTTTAGGGTTTTAGTCATCTTTTATTTCATTTATTTGCATTCTATTATTTATATGTAGGCTGTTTATAACTATATTGCACTTGAAATCATGTATACAAATGTGTGTCTGTTGTTTAAGGTTATCCATAATTCTGCTGCTCCTCCCTTGAAAAGGTTTAATATTCTGAGTTCTGGAAAAACATCTAAAATCACTCGATCAACAACACACAGCGAGTGCAGGATTCCAGGACACAAAACAGCATTTGCAAATTCAGCTTTCTCATGTGTGGCCATGCGACAGTGGAATACATTACCAACAGAACTACTAACAATTACAAACTATCACACATTCTCCCGCATGGTGAAAAAACATCTACTGTCAAACCAAACCTGTAGACATAATGTAAGGTGATGTAAACATGTTTAGAGCGTGTGAGACAGACTGCTGTGGGACACAAGAGTGAATGGTTGGATGGGAATGAATATTTTACATAGATGGAGTTATAAATATGCATTTTATACTGTTCTTTAATGTTTTAGTTTTTATTAATGTCTGTTTTTTTAATGATATACAGATGGAGTTATACATATGCATTTTTTACTGTTTTTTACTGTTTTAGTTTTTAATTAATGTCTGTTTTTTTAATGATAACATCAGCCAGCCCAGGGACTACAGGTGGAAATTAGCACTACTGCTAGAACCTGGCACACTACATCTCTCCTTTTTAAGGTTAATGTATATTGTGCATTGTCCCTGTCTAAATAAATAAATAAAATGAAATGAAATGAAAAAAAAAAAAGAAAGATGATTGCATTATTCTATTCTATTCTATTCTATTCTATTCTGAAATAAAAAAAAGTTAGGATTCATCAATCAAATTAATCTATCACACGTTTGTAGTAAATGGAAACGGTCTAAAATAAAAGTAATACATACAACGTGAGGAAATCACTGATGAAAATCTAAGATCCCAGTTATATAAGAAAGAGGAAATTACATTTTAAAGCTGAAATGGTGAAGATTTGCACCGAGAGTTCACTGAAAACATCTGCACCATTTCAGTGATGTGCAACATGCAGCAACTCTGCATTTTTGTAGATTCAGTTAAAATGAATTTGTCTGGTTTGTTGTGTATTTTGTTGATTCTTTAAAGCTGATGTGCGTTGCAGGTCACCTCCACGTCCTTGTGTTTCCTTGACATCAGCTGTGAACAGCTGCAGGATGTCTGCGCTTCACTATCAGCCAGTGTAATCAGGAAACATGACGAAACCTGACTGTTGCACAAACCACAGGTCCAAGGTGATCCTTCAAAGCAGGTCACCAGAGTCCTGATATGGCCTCATCTAACCAGCACCTCAGATCTGTCACCCTGAACACATCCCACTGCAGGAACACTTTCAGTCGGTGTGAAAAAAAATGCATCTGCTGTTACAGAGTGGTTATTTTTTCAGCATCACACACTTGGGACTGCAACAGTGTTACAGATAAACAAACAGTGTTGGTAATAATCTGTCAGTTTTAATTACTTTGAAATCTCATTTTGAGAAAATCTTTAACTTTACCTCATAAAGACCCTGTGCTACTTTTATGGCAGTTCCCAAATATTTTTTTCTTTCTATTTAACCACTCTCAAGTGATTTATCACCATTTATTATGATATCATCCTCTGTATTTTTAGTGAAAACCAGGTATTTTTCCAAATTTAATTAATTGATCATGTAAATGTTCACTAAAGCTCAGAGTAAAGTTAAGAATTATATCAAAGACATAGAAAGCTGAAGAAAAACCAACTTTTTTAAAGCACTGATATCGATAACTAAGCATAAACCCAGTGTGTCCATCCACTGTCATTGATCCAACTCCATGGGTTTTACTGGTGAATCAATGTTGTAGAAGATGACAGTGTTTCCACGTTCACTACGGAGCCTCTGAACGTCCAAAATGGATCATATCTGATGACCATGAAAAGATGACAAACTGTATTTTACACCAATTATTTACTTGTATTGATAGGTTTAGTGGTTCAGAAGTTATTAAACATTTTAGATCAGTAGATGCCAGTAGCTGTTTGGGTGTTTAAGGGTTAATCTAATAACGTATTCAACCTAATACTGATGTGGATGTGACCAGATAAAACACTAGAGGAATGAGATTATTTTACTTCTCCTACTTTTTAAAAGTAACACAATTTTTACATCTTCTAAATTTAAAATTAAATCTGTCTTAAATAAGTTTTGTTTCTTGCTTTAAAAACCACTTTATTCAACTTTTCTTCATTTTTCTAGTTTTAAGCACATTATGTTCTTTCAGTGACAACATTTAACTTATAGTTTTAAGAAATCCCGTCAATCTGACTTTGTTTACTCCAATGGCTATTTTCCATTTGGATGTAAGTAAAACCACATAAAAATATTTTTCTTCTCTCTGTGAGGGTGTTGTAGTGGTACCGTTTGTAGTGAGAAGCAGAAATGAACAGGTTTTTTTTTTTTTTCCAAGTAAGAGTGTACATGTGCTCTCATGTTGTTTTCAATAAAAACATCCGTCAGAACAAACAGATCGATAGATGACCTCAGGTCACGTGACCCAGGTAGTGTGAGTTTCTGAATGAGTGTGTGTGGATAAAAAACCAGGTGAGAGGTGAGGGGGCGGAGCCAGAGGTGACGAGGACAAGAGAGAGTTAAAACTTAATCATCATTGTCATCATCACTGTGAGGTTCAAAACACGAATGAAGTCAGTGATGACGCTGTTCCTGTGGTGGACTTTGTGGCAAACATCTAGACTGGACTCAGTTTTTAGGTGAACTGTTCCTTAAACCTAAATGTATGTAATGCAAACTATGAGTATCTGAAAAAGTGTGATCTTATAACTGAATGATAGGTTAATATGTGAAATATGAAGAAAAAACTGATGATCATCTGAACCAGTAACACAATGATGTACTTCCTCTGTAGCAGCAGTACTCACAATATATCAGATTTTACAAAAACAAACATGCTAATCTTAGAAAAACTACATTTTCTCATTCTCTTTCATTTCACGCTATTTGTATTTTTATCATTTATTTTATATTTTTATACCACATAGGTGATACTTTCACTGTAACAGTGAGTATTTGTCTAACATGGAATGCATTGTTTTACTGAAACAAAGCACATTTTAAAAAAAATTATAAAATCTTATCTTTATTTTTAAGTTCATATATTTATTTTTACCAGAAGGTTGTGGTGTTAGTGTCCACGGTCAAACTGCAGAAATTGGTTGATATTTAAGGTATGCTATATATTTGACAGCTTTTTCTGGCAGAGACCTAAAGCTTTCACCTCCTGAAACTCTCACTATTTGTTCTTGGTTATTTAAAACACATTAAAGTGAGATACTAAATGCATAATGTGTGCATTAGAATGTACTAAACTTATCCATACGTATATATCTAATCCTGACATTCACATATTAGTTATTGTGCATAGTAATTCTTCTTAGTATTTGTTATATATTATATTTATTTATTTCCATTAGACTTTATTTTCTTAGATTTCTTTGGTTGTATAAAAATATCACATAATCATGCTGCTCATACGTGCCTATAAATTGCCCCTAAGGATAAATAAAGTTTTTTGAACTGAATTGAACTGAATTGAATTTCAGTTGTGTAGGTAATGACCTGATTTCAGCCACATAGTAAAACTGATCACAGCAGAGTAGGTGACTGATCCAGTCACCACAAACATACGAGGGGGGGCTGAAAAGTTCATAGCCTGATTAAGAAGGAGTTCTTCCACAGCAATGGAACTTGGCATACATTAAATTCAACCTTTCCTGATACTAACTGCATGGTTTCCTTCCAGATAAACCCACATTGGATAAATAAATTTGGACTTTGAAAAGTAGTACTACAGACTTTTCATGAAAATACTTGCTTTTCACCCCTCCCTCGTTCTCCCTACCCCTCTTGAATTCTTCTTCCCAGTTTTGCACAGTTGATAAAGCTGGAGCATCATCCACTATAGCAACCATGTCAGCATGAATGTCCTTGGGGGCTAATTCCTTTTTCTGCAGACACTTGATAAGACCACGGTGGCATGGATGGTTCACCAAATGTCTGTAGTACTACTTTTCAAAGTCCTAAATTATTTATCCAGTGTGGGTTTATCTGGAAGGAAACCATGCAGTTAGTATCAGGAGAGGTTGAATTTAACCCTTTCATGCATAGTGGTCACAACATTGGACAGCTATTCTACAGCTGTTCTCTTGTATATTCATGGATTTTGTTGTTCTTTTCGTAGTTTTTTTTTCCACATATCTTTATTAAAGTTTAAAGACACTACATATCTTTTCTGACATGAACAGATAACATTATGTAGATCTCTCCTGATCATAAGCCCCCAGAATTACAAGCCCTCCCCAGAGTTTTCACACAATTTATCAGTAAATACATGTTTCTGTGTGTCAAAAATTAAACGTGTGGTGTCCAGTTGAGTGGACATTTTTGCAACTTCATGAAAAATAAGTTAATAAGATTTTTTTTCATTATTATTTTTTTTTATGTATTTTTGAAAATTTTTCAATTATTTTTATTTTATTTAATTTTATTTATTTTTCAGAAGAAAATTTTCAATCGCATTGTTTTTTTCATGCCTAAAGAGGAATAAAAACACTCAGGAGAAATTTTTGATTAAGGTTCTCATAATTTGTGCATGAAAGGGTTAATGCAGGGGTGGTCAACCCTGGTCCTGGAGAGCCACTATCCTGCATGTTTTAGATGTTTCCCTCTTCCAGCACACCTGACGGTCATTATCAGGCTTCTGCAGAGCTTGATGATAGGCTTATCATTTGAATCAGGTGTGTTGGAAGAGGGATACATCTAAAAAATGCAGGATAGTGGCTCTCCAGGATCAGGGTTGGCCACCCCTGGGTTAATGTATGCCAAGTTTCATTGCTGTGGAATAAATCCTTCTTAGTCAGGCTATGAACGTTTCAGTCCCCCCTTGTATAACAAACAGCAGCAGTACTTCTTCTTCTCATGTAGGACTGAGCACAGACTGGATGGAACGATCTCAATTATTACTTAATAACCGAGGCTGCTTTCATTCATTGAATACAACAGCCTACGCATCGTCTACTCGTCATTAAAATGACCTCCACATCCCAGACTTCCCCTTAAATTAAGTAAAAAACCTCAGGATCTGTAAAGACAGTGTCCACCAGATACAAACACACATTATTTGGTAACAATGGTTCAATTTGATGCAAGTATCCTGTCTGATCTAGATAATGAAATAGAACCAGGGGTACACTTTCATTTCATTTCTAAATCCACCATATACTGTGAGTACTATAATTACCACTAGTATTCATACTTTTGGAGCAACAAACTATTTTTGCTGCCCAGTATTGATTCAGTTTACTGGAGTAAAGGCTCGGTTCAGCAGGTGCAGCGTTCAGGATCACAGTTCAATCCATCGTCTGGTGACGTGACACTGAACTACAGTCTGGACTGTGGACATGTTTCTGTATTTGTTCTTCGCCTTTGATTCCTGTTTGTTCAGAGAGTTTTGTCCTCAGGCAAGGTCTGTCACAGTCTGAGTTCATTCATTCATCCCAGCTCAATCTTTTTCCACTTTACATTAATGCAGAAGCAGAAACACACACACACATTTACTCCAGGCTGTGTTTCTGTTAAAGAACATTAACCAACTGAAAACACCACTCCGGATTTTTTATTCCAGGACTAAATATCTTTTCATTTACAGATAAAAGCTAATGGTTTACATCACACTGGTCTGAAGTGAAGCTCCTCTGTTCTGATCGGTTGATTTTGATGAAGTCTGCCCAGAACATGGCCCCGCCCTTTTCTTCTACTGATTAAGACAACAAACACTAGAAGAATCTGACTTCTTTTGTGTTTATATCTATAAAATATAAACTCCACAAATCATGTGTCTTTTCTGTCTCATAATCTGGTTTCTACTGTTTGAACTGTAGCCTGCTCTGGGTTTTTTTGTTTTGTTTTTATGAATTTCTACTTTAGCAGACACTGGATTCTTAAATGTCGCAATTGTGCACTGACCAACTGTCACTTTCTGTCACTAGTTTGGCTCATTCATCTAAAATATTGAGTAATTTTTTTCCATTCTGCTCCAGAAACTAAATAATGAATGACAGAGAGACATGCTGATGTTAAATCAAGGATATTAAAACTGAATAAATATTGAATGATGTTACCGTTGAACTTTCTATGAGCGGTTTGCTTTGTTTCCATGGCTCAAAATGAGATGAAGCTGGGTCCATGCTGATCATGTGAACTAAACTGTGATGGTCAAAGCTATTTACAAACGGAGTTCTGAAAATTTTGATTTAAGGAAATAATAGTCATTGTGTTTACTAAGTTATTCAAGTGAGTTCAACTGATTATAATTGATTACTGACACTGATTATCGCTAGGCAGCAGTATTTGTTGGTGTTTCAGCACAATGGATCAGTGGGGTAAACCCTGTGGCACCCTTGGTCGAAACTTTAAAAACCTCCTTTCAACACTTGTAAAGTAACACTTCTATTTGGTAGAAAATACTACCACAACATATATGTAATGGAGGACAACTACAGATATAAATGAAAGAAAGTGCACTGATTGTTAGACAAAGAACACTCATATTTCTCACTGGAGGAAGTGCAAAACCTCTGCTTCCCCTTGTGGCTAATTATCTTCAGGAAATAGCTCACTAAGAATGCGGCCTAGGGATTGCTGGTGTTAATATTAACTACTTCAGATTTTCTTCAACAAACCTGCAGCTTCTCCTTGTTTTCTTCTGTGGTCTATTTTTGTTCAAACCAATACTATCACAGCTAATATCCACAAATCTTAACCGTTTATTGAGCAAGTGACTGTTTTTGGTCATTTCCACATACATTACAAAACAGTGACAGCAACAGTTTCAGTGAGGATGGTGAGTCAACAATCTCAGGTGAAGTGTGGTCTACAGGGTCTGTAAGGTCCACCTCTGCATGAACAGTGAGTGCACCTGCTTTGTTAGGTACCATGAAGTAATGGTACTAATGTAAGGAATGATGTTCAAAGGGATAATGTGTATGTTCAGGTGTCTGAATCAGCACTTATGTGGAATGCAGTAAAGGTGATGTTCTAATGTTCTAAAATACATGTTCCTAGCACCTTACATATGTTTTTCTTGTATTTTTATTAGGTTACAGGCCGATAGGCCGTAAGCTATTGTCATCATGCGGCGTTTGGTGTTTGATACAATAAATCAGTAATTATCAATGATATCAAGTTGGAAATTGAATTTTTTTACAGATCTGATTGGAATATGACCAAAACATGGGCTATTTCTGTAATATAATAAATACACATAACTGGGTGATAATAAATGGCATCTGGATACATTTCCCAAAGGTTTTAATTTGGCCGGTCAGCTACAGGGCCGTTGGTCCTATTTTTTATATATATTACTTGGATTTGTTTTTTTCTTTTTTGCCACTTACAGCAGAGAAGCAAATATGGTAACTTCATTGACAATGATTTTCTGCATGACAATAAAACATTTTGAAAAATTTCACAAAAGCAATAAAGCCTTGTTATGTCCTCCAATAACAGACTAAGGTTGACATTTTAATTTCAGATTATTTCAATGAGTGCCATATAACGGGTTAATAAAAAGAATATGTCAGAAGAGGGACAGTTTTATAACCAAATAGCTTAATACTAGCGTATTACCCTACTCACTACCAGCTGTAATGTAAGAATTGTATAAAAATGTCCAACATGGTGACAGCGCAGATCTCCAAAACCCAGACTCGGTACTCACTCAGACTTGGAGTTGAAGATGTGGGTGGCCCAGCCGTCCATGAAGCGAGGGTCTCGTGTGAACCACAGCACCACCATGAGGATGAACAGTGCGAGGACGCTAAACTCGCCGTAACTCATCGGCCCCAGGCGCTGGTGCTCCTCTCGGATCACGCTGTACGCTGCTCGCTCCTTCTCCGACTGCACCGTTCCGCAGCCCCATGTTCTCCGCAGGCTGGAAATAACACCCCCAGTCAAAGTACAATCTGTGCACCTTTAATAAACTGACTGATTGAATGGTGGATTGGCTGACAGCTGTTGTGTTGAATGGACTCACTTGCAGCCGATGTAAAGAAACTGCAGCCAGAACCAGGCAAGAATCAGTGTCAGCACCATGATGGGGAAAGCAAACGCAAACCAGGACGCAAAGTTGACCACATCTCCATTCTGAGGGAAGAGTCTAAAAAGAGAGGATGAGGATGTTTGACATTAATTTCACAACTGAATCCAGAGAAGGAATGTTTGTTTGCGTTTTAGCACTCACTGGCTCATCTGTCCAACCAAAACCAGGTTCGGTCCGGTTCCTGTCAGGGTAGCGATACCTCCGATGCTGGCAGAGTAACAAACACAGAGCAGAAGGCCTTTACTCATCCTAACCCTCTCTTCCTCTTCATCACTCAGCTCCTCCAGCTCCATCGGACAGAAGGCATTTTCCACAGAAACAACCACTGCAACACACATTTCACCGACAGATAAGAGAAATAACACACTTCAGTCACAGAGCAAAATAGATGCAGACAATGAAAGAACAAAGTGGAATGAAGTAGTTACAAAGGAAGAGAAGCAGATACACATGGGGTGAATAAAAAGGAGGAGGCCAAGAACTGACCCCTGAGGCCTCCCTGTCAGAGAACAGAAGTGTTCATTGAGACAATCCATCTTTCCATCCAAAAGGGAATGCTCCACAAATGTTCCAGATGAATGAAATTCTGAGTGAGGGAACATCTTAAATGTTTGTCTCCTAACCTCACAGGTGTCAAACATGTGGCCTGGGGCCCAAATCCAGTCCGCCAAAGGCTTCAATCTGGCCCGTGGAATAAATTTGTGAAAAAATTACATGAAGATATTAACAATCATTTTAGTTCAGGTTCCACATTCAGACTAATTCAATTTCAAGTAGGTCAAACCAGTAAAATACTATAATAATCTATAAATACCCACAACTCCAAAATTTTTCTCATAGTAAATGTAAATATTTTCATTTATTTACACTAAAACAAAATATAATTTAAAAAAAATGTGAATAACCTGAACAAATATGAACAACCTGAAATGTTTTAAGAGAAGTAAGTACAATGTCAACAATATTGTACCTGATATTAAATGTTTTTGTATATTTGTAGATCTGTTGTTATCTGTAAGTTATAATGAACATGTGGAAATGATAAACTAAAGCATAATATTGTTAAAATTACACTTATTGTTTGAGTTTGTTCATGTTATTCACATTGTTTGAAAGGATAGTTTGTAGATGTAAACATTTTCATTGTTTAATTTGACTTTTTTCACTCTAAAACATAGAGAAAAGTTTGGAGTTGACATTATTTATATATTATTATGTTATTATTTTACTGGTCTGGCCCACTTCGGATCAAATTTAGCTGAATGTGGAACTGAACTAAAATGAGTTTGACACCTATGCCTCACCTGGTTTGCTGTCTGATAGAGGTTTGTCCTGTGGTGTTGGTTTGACATTGTCCTCTCTGTCCATCTGCTCAGAGGGTACCCTGCTCTGTAGGTTGGCGGTTTTCTCTGAATTGGTGTTGAGATCTGAAAGAAAACACCATCTGGTAAAACCAACAATCAATGAATGATAACGCAGATGAAGTCATTCCACTCGTGTCGAACCGAAAAGATTCACGGCCCAACAACTCCATGTTACTGACTCTCCTTCTTCCCTGGAGTCTCTGTGCTTTATCGCCTCACACGTTTTCCCTGGATCATCTCTGGACCTGCTGTTGTGGTCCTGCTTCTCCCCTGCCTCCATTGTCATCACTCATTTATCCATATAGTTGTGATAGTGTTTATTATACACTTAGATAGATGGTAGAGGTTTCTATTATTGGTACTAACAGCTGCAGTAGTAGTATATCCACTGTTAGTACTTGTATTTGGAATAGCAGTATTAACAGTTATGTATATTTGTTCTAGCTACTACTACTAGTAACTAGTCTCTCTCTCTCTCATCTCAATGGGAGATTATAAATAAAGGTTAAATAATAAAAAAAAAAGCATGACAATAAAAGGGACAATAGAATAGTCACTTTCTATTTTTACTGTGTCTCTCAACCTGATTAGAAAAAAAAAAATATATATATATATATCAGGTTGAGATTGGTTTTATCGTGCATAAATTGTTAAAAATTCAATTTTTTTATTTCAGTTTTTCTTTAGTTTTGTTGGTAGGGTTTGGTTTTAAGAGCATTTTGAGGAAGGTCTTGATTTATGGAAACTGAAAAAATAAAGAATGACTTCCAAAACCACTGAAAATTGTGCAAACCCACTTTGTTCTTATATATTTTGAAGAATTAATATTAAAGGAAATCAACCAAGGCTGATTTACCTGCAGTTCTACTTTGTTAGTTCAAGTTGCATTGTCCATGGTAATTTTTTATCTTTATCTCCCTTTTTTTATTTCTGGTTTTGGTGTTTCGGATCAGCCTGTCAGACCTGCGGGTCTTTTTAAAGCTGACCAACTGAGAGACCAATCAGAGAACACATTGCTAATCGTACCTGTTGTACCTGTCATGGTGTCCTCAGGGACAGTGGGGACAGGAGTCTGCAGAACACTGGAGATTTTCTCTGGATGCTCCTGGTGTAGAAGGACATTCCTACTCTGTCTTTTGGTGGGGTTTTCAGGGTCTATATTGTTGTGGAGCTGGTCCAGTACGGCCTGGACAATGGGGACCATCATGGCTGTGGTGGCTGTGTTACTGATCCACATGGAGAGGAAGGCCGTCACTGTCATGAAGCCCAACATTAACCTGGGAGAAGATGTAACGAGAGCACTGAGAACAGCGCCAGAACATTATAACGGACCACACGACAAGTTCTAAACCCAAAACATGTCCATTATCCACCTGTGGATGGTTGTAGTCTAGTTAAGAGTCCAAACATAACATGGGTCATACTAAAAATGAAGACCTCACACCTACTCCACAACCACTAACAATCAATATTAGGGCTGTCTATCGGCAAGAATCTGGTGATACGATACAAATCACAATACTAGAATCACGATATATCATGACACTGTTAAAAAGGCAATTTGTTGTTTGTTTCTTTTTTTAAATGATTATTTCCTGTAAGAATTGAATTACAGCCAAAATATGCACAAATACTAAACACATTTTTATTTGATCATAACAGGATCTAATGCTGTATCGCAAAATGTTCCTGTGTTAAAACTTAAATTATATTTTAAAGACATCACAGTTTAAGATTCTGCTCAAATGTTCATATTCTGTTAGTTCAGAACTAACATCAGAACGTTATTTTAGTTCAATCCCAACAAAGGAACTAACATCATTTAATAAAAGAGTGTTAAATAATAATAGATGAAAGAAAAACAAAAAAACAAAAATGAACCTCCACAATATCTGCATTTGAATAAATACCTAAAAAATATTGATACAGTGTTTTTTTAATATCGATACAATATTGTGAAATGAAATATTGCGATATACTGCAAAAATGATATTTTCTTACACCCTTAATCAATATCTCTTCATTTAAAGGTAAATTGTGACACTCACAGAGCGGGTCGGACCCCGACCAGCAGCAGAACCCTAAGTGCGATGCGTTTGTGGAGGTTCCAGTGCTCAACGGCCACTGCAACCATCAGCCCCCCAACAAACAGCATGTTGGTGTCCTTCAGGTATTGCATGCACACCTACCGAAACACAACACACACACACAGCGTTTCTGTCAGAGCAGATATGTAGTCGCTGAAAATCTGTCCTTGAATATGATTATGGTTAGGACTTTATGTAATATTTAGTGAAGTCATGAATAAAGTTTGATTTAATTTGTCATTGGAGACAACAAAAGATGATGAGAGACAAAGCTTAGGGCACTAAACCAGAAAAACCAGTGCATAATATGATGCAAACAGCGAATCAACATAAGGTCCATAAACTTTTGGAGTTCAACACCTTTTCAGATGAACTACAGAACAGTCACATGGAATTGTATGAATGAAATCCTATGAAAACAGGCTTTGTTAATATGTGTGTGGTGTTTCTCTAGACCAGGGATGTCAAACATATGTCCTGTGGCTAAAACCAGCCCTCCAAAGGGTTCAATCCGGCCCACAGGATGAATTTGCAAAGTCCAAATCTTACACAGGGACACTCTTGACTGTCAGTGTCTTCTGAGTTTTGAAAAGTTGTATTTTTCATTTCCAGATGCTCTTACTAAGTGTGTATGTGTGGAACCGCTGCGATCTGTAAGCTGTAATGCACATGTGGAAATGATAAACTGAGGAATAATATTTTTCAAAATTGCACTTATTTTCTGGAGAAAAAGTAATTTATGGTTGTTCATGAATGTTCAGTTATTCACAATTTTTGTTCAAGGATAGTTTGTAAATATAAACATTTTCATACTGTAATTTTAACCCTTTCATGCATCGTGGTCACTACAGTGGACAGCTATTCAAAGCTGTTGTCTTGAATATTCACAGGTTTTGTTGTTTTAGTTCCATATCAGCCAACACAGTGGGCACTTACGCATCATCCCATACAGTGCAATTCATGCCATTGCTGTAACTATGCTGTTCTTGATAAACCTGATCTGCAGTGGCATGTTTTAATGTAAATCAACAAACAAAACAGGGTTTTTTTTTGCATTGTATCTCCATGAGGTGGATAATAACTAGTATTAAAGTATGATCAAATGTGGGAAAACATCTGATTAGCAGGATTAAAAATGTTTTGTTTTTGTTTTTTTTTTGCATAGTTTTCCATATCACTTACTGATTTTAGGTTTTAAATACATGTTTCTTTGCTTCAAAAATTAAATGCATGATGTCCAGCTGAGTGGACCTTTTTGCAACTCCTTAAAAAAAAAAAAAAAAAAACTCGATCGCATTGTTTTTTCCATGCCTAAAGAGGAATAAAAACACTCAGGAAAAATATCTTGACTAAGTCTCTCATAATTCATGCATGAAAGGGTTAAATATAAATCTAAAAAAAATATGTTAAAACAAGGAGAAAAATTTGGATTGAGATTATTTCTAGAGTACTATTTTAATATTTTACTGGTCAAGCCCATTTGAGATCAAATTGGGCTGAATATGGTCCCTGAACTAAAATGAGTTCGACACCTCTGCGCTAAAGTATTGTGTGTGTATTTAGTCTCACATCTTTGGACTCCATGATGCCCAGGACTGGGAACAGGATTGTTGGTAGCAGAGCCGTCACCGCAAGAGGCAACACCTCAGTGCACCAGTAGACCGCCATGAGCGCGATAACATAAGCACAGGCCGCCTCCTACACACACACACACACACACACACACACACACACACACACACACACACACACACACACACACACACACACACACATATATATATATACAAAATTTTACATTAATGTCAAACTCTGATTTATACTATATGGACAAAAGTATTGGAACATGTTGAATTCAGGTGTTTCGTTTCTAACAGGGGTCTGGGATACAAAACAATAATGACTAATGTTATATAATAGTTTTATTTTGGGATAAATATCATTGCATTGGTTAGTTATATTTAAATTTTATCTTTGCTACCAACACTGCCTTAAACTTTAACCTCCTGAGACCCAGGAAATGTCAGCAAAGTACAAGTTTTTTTTTTTTTTTTTAAATTAAATAAGTGCTTATTTTGGAAACATCATGATGTAACAGTTTTTTTCAGATGCAGTTTTTAAAATTTTTATGGAATGTCCTTTGTGGTGGACAGTTTTCTTTTCTTTTTTTTGTATAAAGTTGTGAAACTCTTGTCCACAAATGTGGACAGAAAACCCATAGCTTGGTCTTTGGAGGTTAAGGAAATATTGATAATTCTATGTCAAATCATCATGAACAGGACATTCTACAGCTGTAGCTATGTGTCCAAATATTTTTGTCCAGTGGGGGATTTTTCTTCCTAAGTGAGATGTGAAGAAAGTAGATAGTTAGATGTGGTTGAAAATAATTATTTACAGTCAGAGCAAAAAAAAAAAATTAAGAAATTTAGAGGTAGAACATTTAAAATCATAGTCATGGATAAAGAAAAAAACAAAACAAAACAAAACAAAAAAACTAAATCAATGTTGAGACAAATTCAGAAAAAAACACTTCTGAGCCTTTTTGGACAACTAAAAATAACTGAAATATATCATTTCATTTGGCCAAGTTTGTCTTGAAAAAAGGTAAGTAGTAAGTAAGTGAGTAGATTTTTTTTTTTTTTCCAAGTCATTTCAGAGTTGGATTTTTAACCTGAGGTAAGTTAATACATGAGTGGCTCAAACTGCAGCTGTGTTATGCAATACATCCTGTAAATCTGTAAAAACACCAACTGTTTTTGGACAAAATGTGAGCCGTGATGGCACAGACTCCTGCTGTGGACCCAGACCTGCTCTCTGTGTGTTTCGATGTGTAGGTGTGTGGAAACTTGTAATTGTGGAGATGGCAGGGAGGGTTCTGCATGACAATGAGGTGAAATGAGCTGTTACGGAGCCCCAGAGGCTGCTGGGAGTCCAGAGGTGAGAAGAGAGCCCACTGTGTCCACATTCAAAACCTCTGTGTGTTTTTTTTTTTTTTTTTACTTCATTCTGGTGCAGACATAGAGTTAAACCTGCACAAAGTTACTGACACCTACAGTGGAATTATGGGAAAAGTGTTTTAGGTAAACAGTAGAGAGATAATTAGCAAATAGAGTCAAATAGAATCATAATGAATTATGATAAGCTTCACATTATTATCTATTAAAGGCTATTTCTTGGTCCTGAATGAATTATTTGTACAAGATGTAGCCAGATGAAAATGAAGCAAATGACAAAACCGCTAAAACAAGATGAAACAAGAGGAAAACCACAAGCTGCCATCACTGATTTCATGACTTAGTACTTGTGTTAATATTATTAACTGATAAATAGTTCATAATTTGTGGTTTCGAGTTCTTCTGTATGGTCTGAACGTGGCAAAAACTCATGAACACTTCACAAATCTGAAGGTAGAACATTAAAACTGTTACCCACAGTGATAAAAACTTCAGTCAACATCAAAATATAAAGAAGAAAAACTATGAAAAACAACAAAACATAGAAAAACCTGTCAGTTTTTTTTCCTGATAATGTGAATTTAAAACCGTAAAGACAAGACAAAAAAGTGTTTCTTCATAAACATAATTAATGTACCTTGATCATATTGTTTTACAGTTTCTTTTGTTCTTTCTTTGCTTTTACATGTGAATAAAGACTAAATTTTAATGTCTACGTAGCTTTTTATGCATTTTCTGCTACAATAACAAATGCACTGAATCAAATGTATTTCAACCTGAATCATTATCGTTTGTTTGGTTATAAATGTCTTCATTATGTTTAATATTTAACTGATTTTGTTGATGATTTTGTAAATCTTTTGCTTATTTTGTTGGATATTTTGTTGATTTTTGTGAATATAAACATGTCCACCTGAATCACTATTGTTTATTCGATTAATTTCTCAAATGTCTTGATTTCATCATTATTTGTTAATGTTTCATTCATTTAACCGATGATTGTGGTCATCTTTTACTTATTTTGCTGGGGTTTTTTTTGTTAATTTTGTTCAGTTGAATGCTCATTCTGTTTAGTTTTCATCCTTGCAGACCTTTATTCTTTTTATTTTCAGTAGCGAGAGGATAAAATGCCAATTCACTGGTAGTAAGTGTAAGGAGAAAGAGCACATTATGTGTTTTTTTAATCAATTCTACATCCTAAGTTTCTTAGATATACTTTCCTCCTTGGTCACAGTCTATAAACCAAACTAAATATTTGAGGATGGAACCTTGATGGTCATTTTTTCCAACACTAAACCAACTCCTCAGTGGATGGAGGAACCAGGTGGAGCCAGGTGAGGCCGGTCTTACCGTGGTGCTGACGGCAAGGGGCAGCAGGATGAAGGGGCTGCAGACGAGGATGACGATGCCCTTCAGCCTCCAGACCTGCCGCAACATTTTCACCCGCAGAGGAAGAACCGACATGGCTGAAGATGAGGATAGAGACGATGAAGATGAGTAAGTCTATAAGCACTCCTCTGCCAGAGTCCGGTTTTATGACCGAGTCTCCAGTCTGGAGTTACACCTCTACCTCTGACGTCCACATCTCACACACACACACACACACACACACACACACACACACACACACACACACACACATGCACTGCACTAAATATTAACTTAACACACACGCACACACTCTATTTACACTGCCTGCAGAGTAAACACACACAGAGGAATCAGATCCCCTGTTCACCTCAGATTTAACTGAGCTTTTGTCGTAAGATTTAGCAAATTAAGCAATGTGGGAGAGTTATGTGCAATAAGTAAACAGAAATTGCCGGAAAATTTCAGTATCAGCATTTGCAAAGATTTTAACATTAGGTAAGGTGAAGATAAGAAGAGGTAATAATGCTCTCTTTATGAAATTAACTCATGTAGCTACCTGATTTAAAGATTACAGTGGCTTCTGAATGTAAAAAAAAAAACAAAACTGTTATAAACTGTACTAATATAACATCAGACTCTGCAAGAATATCACATATGTGTTCTCTAATAGAGAGCAAATGGACCCCATGGGACCTTATTTTGAAAAGAAAATGTATTAATCAATGATAAGGGACTACATCCCTGTCGTCGGTAGGCCTATTGGTTAGCGGCACGGAGGAACAGAGCAGAGCTGAGGCAACATGTCCAGGTGCAGACCATAGTTTTTTTTATTCGGTGTCACCAAAACTGCAAGGAAAAAATATTTACAAAAAAGACACAGGTAAGAGTTAAAATATACTGTCTGTGTAAAGCATCTTCCAAGTCCAGTCCTGGCAGCATTCACACACACAATGAAAAAGAGCAGCCTTTTATCAGCTGTCCTATCCCACAGCCTGTCCTATGCTGACGAGGGGTGTAAGAAAATATCGGTTCTGCAATATATCGCAATATTTCATTTCACAATACTGTATCGATATTAAAAAGTACTGTATCGATATTTTTAGGTATTTATTCAAATGCAGATATTGTGGAGGTTCACTTTAGTATTTTTTGTTTTTCTTTTTTGTTTAGATTTTATTTATTATTATTTATTAAATTATATTAGTTCCTTTGTTGGGATTGCACAAAAATAATGTTCTAATGTTAGTTCTGAATTAATAGAATATGAATATTTGAACAGGATCTTAAACTGTAATGTCTGTGAAACATAATTTAAGACCGAGTTTAATTAAATTAAATTTAATTAAATTTTCAGGGTTTGTTGGAAATGGGATAAGGAAGAAATGATTAAATTTTGGTGGTGATCGGGGGTGGGGGGGCCCACGGGGGGGGGGGGGGCGCAGACCACAAAATTTCATCAAAATCTGTCCATGACTTTTTGAGTTATGTTGCACACTAACGGACAGATAAACAGACAGACAGACAGACAGACAAACAAACAAACCCTGGCAAAAACATAACCTCCTTGGCGTGGGGGGGCCCATGGGGGGGGGCCACTGATCAGCCTTGGCGGAGGTCTGCGCTCTCCGAGTGCTTCTAGTTCATTCTAGTTTAGTTTTATTTAGTTTTGACTTATTTTCTCTAATTCAGTTAGTTTTAATTCGTTTTTAGAGCAGGTTTGCTAGTTTTTATTAGTTTTCATTTTTTTCTAAATGCTTAGTTTTAGTTTAGTTTTAGTATTAATTTTAGCTTTGTCGTATCTTTTATCTTCTTCGCCATCATATTCACATAAATCCCAGACAGGACTCTGCTGCTTTCTCCCAACTTTAGTCTCCATGTTTCCAGGTAGAGTGGGGACCAGAAGACGACTAAACGACAAGTGACGAGAAGTGACGGACCGTGAAGTACCATATGGTGCTCTAGCTAAAATTGCTAGAGCGAAATAAATCACTTTTGTATCAATCCGACGTTGACAAAGACGAAAACGAAGGGAATTTTATCCATAATTTTATACGTTTTAGTTACTTTTGTAAGCTCACAATACAGTTTCAGTTAGTTATCGTTTTCTTTAAATTCTAGTTTTTATTTATTTCAGTTAACAAAAATGTTTTTCAATTCTAGTTTTCGTCATTTCGTTACTTTTCGTTAACGATGATAACCTTGGTTCAGAGTCGCCGTAAATGTTTCTGGGTCAAAACACAGTAATGTCCCATCAGAGAGCGAACTTTAATTGATTGCCCTGCAGACATTTATTTCAATATAAAGTAGCTCCTTGGTTTCGATAAACCCTTACGGTCCAACTACAGCAAAAATGAATTTAAAAGTTAAAATATGGGTCATTTAGCAACACTAATCTGTCAAATGGTCTCTAAAATGTCCTGTCAGAGAGATTTCGAATAGCGTGTTTTGACCCCTCTGCAGCTTCATGACCAGACTGTAATGATTTTCACCTCCTCGAACACCTTTTCCCTTTGCTCTTGAAGCCATTTTAGTGCAACAAGAGACGCAGTCCATTGAGCTTTAACCACAAATTGACTTTCTCGGCCCATAAAATTATCTATTAACATCATATTTGTAAATGGTGGCACAATTAAACAAGCTCCAATTATACAGTTATTAAAATTATTTGTCTCTCTCCATTCCTCGTATTCTGTCCACTTTCATTGCCCTAACATTACCCCTTGTCAATCCTCACGTTATCTTTTGATCACTCTCTCATTTCATCCTGTTTTTTTGGACCTTTTGTCTTTTTTTTTGTTTTATTTCCCTCCTTCAGTGTTTTAACAGCATGAAGTTTCATAGCACCAAAGGAGCAAGACAAAGATGCACTGAGAGACAGAGGATCTAAAATGATGAAACAGGTCTCCACAATATTATCTTAGACGGATGATCAATTTCAACATCGGTTTTGGAGAGTATTACAAAGATTAATGTTATATAAGTTTAACTTAATGTTTTGAAAGACGTATCAGGAGTAAGTAGGAGCACTTTTTCCACACATTTATTTTTTTTCCCTCTCAGGCCAAGTGCATTAACACAAAATGTAATTTTTTTCATGGCCTTTTATGCAAGAGGTACTCTTCTGGAGACCACAGGGGAAATGCTACAATCCAAATTCAACAAATTATATCAATTACAAAAGTAAAGTAAGACATATATAACATGTAAACTTGAGACTATACACAGCCTGAGTAGTGGACATTATACTTGGTTTTAAGAGAATGATGAATACAACTCAAATCAGAAAAGGATGAGTTTAGAAAATGCAAATTAACCCTTTCATGCATGAATTATGAAAACCTTAATCAAGATTTTTTTTTCCTGAGTGTTTTTATTCCTCTTTAGGCATGGAAAAAAAAAAACAATGTAATTGAATTTTTTTTTTAATCAACCTGTTTTTCATGGAGTTACAAAAATGTCCACTCAGCTACACCATGAATTTTATTCTTGAAGCAAAGAAACATGTATTTAAAACCCAATATCATAAAGTGATATGAAAACAGTGAAATGAAACCATGTTTAATGCAGCTAATCTGATGTTTTCTCACATTTTAACATATTCTAATACTAGTTATTCACATCACTTCATGGAGATAATATGCAAAAAATAAATATTAACAATTGATTTCCACTCAAGAACCAATCAAGAACAGCAAAGTTACAATAATGGTATGAATTGCAGTTTATGAGATGATGCATAAGTGTCCACTGTGTTGGTTGATATGGAACTAAAACAACAAAACCCATGAATATACAAGAGTAAAGCTGTAGAGTAACTGTCCACTGGAGTGACCACTATGCATGAAAAGGTTAAAAAAGAGCAGTCCCTAAAGGTTAAAACTGACTTTGACCTGTATTCACTGCAGACAGTAAGAACACATTTCATAATTCGTTTGGTCAGTTTCATTCATTTGTACATATGCACCTTTTCCTCACTTTCAGGATGCAATACATTCAAACAAGAAGAAAAAAAGAACAGGGGCTATTTGGGGTTAGTAATGGGTTAAAATAATGAAATACTAATGTGATTTATGATGTGAACAGAGGATTGATATAATGATTTATCCCAAAAACAGAATCCAGTGAAGATATTCAAATAGAATATTCAACAGATATTCAAAATCTTTTATTCCTTCAGCTATCACACTTTTAAACTCTGACAGAAGCCATTTTAGTCATTTTATATGATTTTTTTTTATGTTAGCAGAACCAATAGGGTCTTTTAGTATTTTAGTCTGCATTGGTATTTATTGATTATTTATTGTTGATTATGTAAATGCATTTATTCATAGTTGCTTTCAGTGATCCTGCATTTGTGCACTGATTTATTTATGTTTCTCACATTGCACTTTGGATGAGGCTGATGTCTGTGGTAAACTGCAAATGAACTGCCCGTATGGGATAAATAAAGTTTTCTGAATCTGAATCTGAAGGACTAACCCTTTAGGACCAAAGATGGACTACCAGTTTGTAAAAAAAAAAAAAAAAATCGAATCATTTAGAAAGATAGAATGGGATATGGATGTTCCACCCTCTTCAGTGCAGAATTTAATCAACAGTTCCATGGAATCTTAATGTATTTTTAGTGCATAAATGGTGTAAACTCAACCTTAAACTGGATACAGTGATCTCTGGTCCTTAGACGACACCATATTAAGAACCGTCATTCATCTGTAACTGATAAAACCACGTGGTCAGGATTATAACACTACTACAGTTACATCCACCAGTGCCAGGTCAAACTTCACTGAGCCAAAAGGAAGCCAGACTGTTGCCAGCAACAAGTCCATTAACCAGGGTCTGTCATGGTCTGGGGTTGTGTGGGTGCAAAGGGCAAAGGTCACTGTCACTTGCATGATGCACCATTAATGCAACAACTGTTCTAAGGATATCTATATGTATTTCAACAGTCAATGCAAAAGCACCTTCTGCACACATGACAAAAGCCTGGCTGTGGAGGAGGACAGTGGGAATTCTGTACTGGCCTGATGCAGCCCCGACTTTTAATCAATTTGGAAAGTCTGGAGCATCTTC
Source organism: Sphaeramia orbicularis (assembly GCF_902148855.1). Taxonomy (NCBI): domain Eukaryota; kingdom Metazoa; phylum Chordata; class Actinopteri; order Kurtiformes; family Apogonidae; genus Sphaeramia; species Sphaeramia orbicularis. The sequence continues at coordinate 50,572,086 of NC_043970.1, read as the reverse complement.
AAACCCCCAAAACAACAATGAAGACACAGTACTGTTGCACACCTTATGATTTGTTAACAGGAGGAATGAGACAAAAGTACACTTGTGATCACTTGCTGTCTTAAGTCTGTAAATACAGTGAACAGAAATGGTAACCTTACAAAGTGGTGAATGCTTGACTGTCCCAACATTTTTTGGAAAGTGTTTAATTTTACATTAGGTAAAATGTCAAATATTTTGATAGTAATACAGGACAGGTCAAAGATAATTAACTAATCACTGCTTTCAGTTTTTTTTTTTTTTAAAAGAACAACAGGAAGAAAACACAAAAACATAAATAAGTCAGGGTAGCACAGTCTTATCAATTATTTTGCTTATATAATGTCCATTTTTTTTCCACTTTTTGTTCATTTGTGGTTCTTGTAGTCTCAATCTGTGTGTTAGTTTTTCCATTAGAAATATGTCCTCGATTGTAGTTATCCATTGATCCTTTGATGGTACGTTCATCTTCCCCCAATTCCTTGTTATACATTTTTTTGCAGCTATCAACATCACCTTTACCAATTATTTATCGTATTCACGTATAGTGCCATCACCAAAGTTGCATAAATAAAGAATTTCAGGTTTCTTTGGAATTGTGTATCCTAATACTTGACATAGGACATTGCAGGTCATTTCTCAATATTCCGAAAGTTTTGAACATTTCCAAAAAACATGAGAATGGTCAACATCCATCTCCTCGCATTCTCTCCAACATTCCTGATGCCTCTGGAACTGTTTACTTTTAAACTTGGGTGGAATAAAAAATCTTATAAGATTTTTCCAGGCAAATTCCCTCCATGTCCGAGAGCTAGTAGTTGTATGATGTAATTTCCACATGTTTAGCCAATCTATATCATCCATTTCTATGTCAAATTCTCTTTCCCATTTCACTTTTACATAGCAAGTTGTTTGCTTGTCGAGATTTATCAAGGCTTTATATAATGCTGAGATTATCCTAATATTACCATCTTTATATGCTTTAGTCATGATTTGAACCACATCACTCTCTTCCATGGAGGGTCTCACTTGTATTTCCCCTTTATAGTAGTCTCTCATTTGAAGATAACACTCCTTTCAGTTTTAATCTTAGAAGAACATTCTGTCCTATACTATCTGAATTGGGATTGGAGATGATTATAAGCAGCGTAAAATAATAGAATAATAGAATAGCAACAGGAAATGTAACATACCATAACGAAACTCTGATGTGATGCAGAGTTTTTAAACCAAAAGTTGTTAAACTCACTCTAATTTCACCATCTGCAGTGAGAGGTTGAACTTCAGTCTGCTGGGTCCTCAACATGAAGGTTTTATCTTCTGCTGCCTCCCAGTGGACATGCAATGAACTGCATGAAGTCAGTCCACTTGGAGGGGTGCCAACTCATTCCAGTTCAGGGGCCACATTCCACTAAATTTGATCTGAAGTGGGCCGAACCAGTAAAATAATAATATAATAATATATAAATAATGTCAACTCCAATCTTTCCTCTATGTTTTAGAGTGAAAAAAGTAAAATTACATTATGAAAATGTTTACATCTCCAAACTATCCTTTCAAACATTGTGAATAGCATGAACAAACTGAAAAAAATAAGTGTAATTCTAATAATATCATGCTTCAGTTTATCATTTACACATGTACATTAAAACTTACAGATCAGAGTAGGTCTACAAACACACAAAACATTTATTAACAGGTGGAATATTGTTAAAATTGCACTTCTCTTAAGACATTTCAAGTTCTTCACATTTTTTGTGAAATTATACTTAGTTTTAGTGTAAATTTATACAAATATTTACATTTTCAAAGAGAAAAATTTGAAGTTAGGAGTATTTATAGTTTATTGGGGAGTATTTTACTGATCTGACCCATTTGAGATTGAATTGGTTCAAATGTGGAACCTGAACTAAAAGGATTGTTAATATATTAGTGTAATTTTTGAATTTCACAAATTCAGCCCAAGGGCCGGACTGGACCCTTTGGTGGGCCAGATTTGGGCCCCAGGCCACATGTTTGACACCGGTGACTTGTTGACTCTATTAAAAAAAAAAAAAAAAAGTAGAAAATCAGAAAAGCTGCTTGCAAATACAACATCGACAATATGAAATAATTGCTTGCATCAGTAAGTAATTAGGATTTTTTTTGAGTAACAGCAAAGCTAAACACAGACTGACAAAAAAAAAATCCTAATCTGTCAAACTCTGAACACTGGAAGACGAGAACCTCCTTTGTCAATTCTGTTGCAGTGACGTGTGGTCAGGGGAGGCAGGGAAGGAAGAGCCTCACCTGTCATCATGAAAAAAACAAAACAAAAAACAAATAATGATAAAATGAAATGAATGTTGATAATTGTCTGCTGATCTGTACTTGTAGTTTTTATGCTCCACACATCTGGAACAAACTACCAGAAAACTGCAGGTCTGCTGAAACTCTCAGTTCTTTAAAATCAAGATTAAAGACTCATGTGTTTACAGCTGCCTTTGATTGGAGTAGTTTTTTTCCCTCATAATTTTAACTGTCTTGATTGATTTAACATCAAATTCTTAATTTTAGTCAAGACTGTTTTTAGCTCATTCCTGTTTTAATTTGCGTCATTATTATTATTATTATTATTTTTATTTATTTATTTTTTTTTTTAATCTTTTCTACACTGTCCTTTTGTTTAATGTTTTCTTCTCTATGATTTTAATGTAATTTTACACCTCTGTGAAGCGCTTTGAATTGCCCTGTGTATGAACGGTGCTGTATAAATAAATTTGCCTTGCCTTACTATAAACTTATACAAGCCGGTCAGTAATGATTGACAGCTGCCGAGGAAGCTCCTTGGACCACCGCACCCAAACAGAAAAAATACTTTACAGTGTACATTCACCTCATGTAACCTGCAAAATACTCCTGCGGTAGCAGGTCTATTTTAACTCAAATGAATGGAAAAACATGATCAAATGTACATCACCTGTCACCTGACAATGGAAAGCATGTGGAAATGTGTGATTTAATGCTAAAATCGGTGCCCAGGTTCGGCCTACGAAACCCAATGGAGAACCTACGAGCAGCAGTTTTCAGTGATGGTCCAGTGAAACTTTGTGAAACAGTGAAGCTTGTATTGAAAAAAGATTCATTACTCAAAGCTTTTCAACACAGTCCTCTTTGGTGGCATCTAGTGGTCAAAAGTATGAAGAACAGCTTGATTCCACTCCTGCTAACCTACTGCTAACCATAGAGATGAGTTGACAGATTGGTGAAAAAATAATGTTTTGTTTATTTGATTAATGAATCATTTTGATGAATAAACGTTCCTTGTTAAAACATGACACACCCTTGGCTTTCCTCTTTTCTGTCTATGGGCCCGTCTACCTCCTCTTTTTGACCAACCTATCCCAATTTCTGCCAGCACCGTGTTCATCAGTAGCACAATGGGACTTCAGTCTGAATGGTCGTGTCATTTTATCCGACTGTTATGTCACTAAATTGCAACAGACGTCATATCTCTGCACTGGAGGGGGCGGGACCAAGAACCAGGAAAGATCCTCATATTTACTTCCATCAACACAGTGTACTGTGTGTGACATCACATTTTCTGGTTTCAGCCAAAAATGGGAAATAGTTATTGAGAGCTACAGTGTGAATGTACAGTTATAGTTGAAAACCATTTTCCTTCTGGTCCACAATTACCAAAAACAACTAATCTAATACATAAACTGCACTAATTCTAATCAAACAAACAGCAGCACTTCTAATCTGATGTGACTGACTAGGAGGCAAAATATAAGATACAGATATGAACAGAAGTCAGAGGTCAGATATGTTATATGGACAAAAGTATTTGGACATGTTGAATTAACCCTATTCAGAATAACCGAAAAACTTACATTACTGGACAACTAGGGTCCAAATGGACCCTGTTTTTCAAAAAATTACCAAAAATTTATTTGAAGTCCAATTTTCATGATCAATAGCTCAACTGAAAGGCTGGATTGTCTACTTTTAGATAAGCTATAGATAATTTGGATCAAAGTAGTCTGTAAGGGTCCCACATCTCCACTTCTGTAGAAAAGTGTGAAACTAAAGACATATTTTCTTTCAAAACTCAAAAACATCAAATACAAATTTGACAACACTCTATGCAATTTTTGGTACACTAGTGCTGAGCCTATAAACCAAATATGAAAGAAAAATACAGAGTAGTTTTTTTTTCTATGAATTTTTTATTCCCGAAAAGTAACAATTTTTTGTGATTTGGGCATTTGAAAGAACATACAATATATGCCCTATTACCTAAGGAATTAATATTCAATAATAAAGTCAACAAAAGTTATTCTTTCTCTTTCCTTTCAACAATCCTTTTCCAAAACAACTGTTATATAATTTATATAATTTGGTTGATTATCATTTGGATCTGGTGGATTTACTACACCTTGGTCATGAACAGCAATCTGGTGTTGCACTTGATCATGGCCTCTGCCACGGCCTCTGCCACGGCCTCTGCCACGGCCTCTGCCACGGCCTCTGCCCCTGTAATTGCCTCTTTCTCTGTCACCTCTGAGTTCATTGTTTCTACATTACATCAATTTCCAAGACATCATCAATATCTGAGTTTATTTCAGCCTCTGTATCACTATCAAGATTGTTGTCACTGTTTGGAACAAAATCATCATCTGAATCACTTGGATTAGCACCATCTGAATCACTTTCACTATTAAATAGTCCTTGGATGACAGCTGGGGTTGGGAATTTTGTCCTTCTGTGGGCCATGGTTCAGTTATTTACATTTCTGGAAAATAAGAAAAAAGGTTAGTAAAGTAAACCCAGAATTAAAGCATAAAATAAGTGATCAATTTTACAGGGTCCGAATGGACCCTGTTGAGAAACTTAATGCTACATAAAAACGAACAAAGCTATCATCATAATTTTCTACGGTCCACAAAATAACAAAATTTGGTTCACTGAAAAAAAAAAAATCTGACCGATTCATTGATCTTTGCAAAAAATAGGAACGTTTTTTCATCCACAGGGTCCGTTCGGACCCTGGTTATCCTGAATAGAGTTAAGCTGTTTCTTTTCTAACAGGGGTCTGAGCTTTAAGGAAAAAAAAATTGACATTTATATCACAAATAAGCATTAATGGGACATCTTACAATCAGCTGTAGCCATGATATGTCCCAAGTGTTTTTTTTTTTCCATACAGTTTATAAACATCAGCTTTTTCTTAAAATTTGATGGGAGAATTTTCTTCCTAAGTGAGATGTGAAGAAAGAAGATGGTTTGTTGTGGTAGAAAGTTATTATTTACAGTCAAATATTTAAGAAATTTAGAGGTAAAACATTTAAAATCATACCTTTATACATACACATGTATCATTGTTGAAAGAAATTAAGTAAAAACCATACCCAAGGAATTTTGGAAGCAAAGACAATTTAAACAAAACAAATCAATGCAATGCAATGATGTCTTTCCCAACATAAAACCATATTATGACATTTGTCATTATTGTTTTATATCCTAGACCCCTGTTAGAAAAGAAACACCTGAATTCAACGTGTCCCAATACTTCTGTCCAAATAGTGGATCTCAGGTTGGATATTAACGTAAGGCCTGAACAGGGCTGGTGCGTGTCAACACGAGGACTGGGCCTCTAAAGAAACAGATTGGATTACATAAAGCTCTGGAAAAAATTCAGAGACCACTGCCATTTCTTGTGAAATCAGCGTGTGTGCATGTATGACAGCCATTCCATTCCTGTGTCTGTTGAATTCCAACACAAGTGCACCTTATTCTACTGAATAAACACCTGACCCATGTCTTATTTAAGAAGGAGAAGTATAAATACCACTACTGCATCCATCACTATCTTCTTATAGGCAAAAACAGTGCTATTAATGCCGCAAAAGTAACTGGAATCCAAAAATAACTATGGAAAACTACTGGGTCTTCTATCAGGAAAATGCTCCTGGTCTCAGCTAGGTCCATAAAGGTGTAGATGATGGACCACCAGATGAAGACCCTGTCATGGCCAGCCCAATCTCCAGACCTGAACACACTTTGAAAACTTCTGGAGGAACATGGATGGTCCAAGCCATCGAACATCACTGAGCTTTTTGAATTTCTCTGTCAGGAGCTGCATAAAGTCATCCAACAGCAATGGTGGAGAGCCAAGACACGTGGAAACTGTCATTGAAAATCAGGGTTATTCCACCGAATATTGATGCCTCAACTTTTCTCAAGTTCCAACATTAGTATTGTGTTGTTTATAAATGAATATGACCTGGTTTTCTTTGCATTATTACCTCCACCTGGAGGTATTGTGAACACTTTGCTTTGTGTGTTTGTGTGCGTGTTTGTTTGTTAGCAAGATAACTCAAAAAGTTATGGATGGATTTTCAGGAAATTTTCAGGAAATGTTGATACTGGCACAAAGAAGAAATGAGTAAATTTTGGTGGTGATCGGGGGGGATCTGTCTTGGCAGAGGTCTGCGCTCTCCGAGTGCTTTTCTTGTTTGAGATCTGAAAACACTGCATCTTTTTGTTACTTTAACCATGTGTCGTGTTCTGCAAAGACATGCTCTAAACTACAAAAGCACTCAGAGAGCGCAGACCTCCGCCAAGCCAGATCAGTGCCCCCCCCGATCACCACCAAAATTTAATCATTTGTTCCTTGTGCCAGTATCAACATTTCCTGAAATTTTCATCCAAATCTGTCCTTAACTTTTTGAGTTATCTTGCACACAGACAGACAGACAAACCAATGCCGGCAAAACATAACCTCCTTGGCGGAGGTAATAACAATATTTTCATTTGGAATTTGGGAGAAATGCTGTTGGTAGTTTAGAGAATAAAAAAAAAATGTTCATTTTACTCAAACATACCTATAAATGGTAAAATCAGAGAAAGTGATTTTTTTGCATTGGTCTCTTATTTTTTTCCAGAGCTGTAGTTAATTTGGTTCACAGTTTGACACTAGAGAACCTGGGCCTCTAGGCCAAATGACTGCCCGCTGCTCTTTTCACAAACTTCACCTCTGTTTCAGTAATTTTGATAAATGTGGGTGACTTTAGTACCAGTACCAGTTTGTTTCACAGCTTCAGATCATTTGTGCTGCAGATTTTTTATGTTCTTGTCAGTGCACATTTACACTGAGCAGAATGAGTGGGCGTTGTTTGCTTTGTTGTGACCGCCCAGGTCCAGCTGAACGCCCCCACACTGCAACTCTGTCACAAACAGAGTCCATTCTCCTGTTCTCACCACAGAACCACTGTCATCACCAAGAGGCTGAATCATGTCTGAAATCTGACAAACACAGAGATAAAGGGAGAAGTAAAGAGGCGTAAAAAAACACCAAAAACTGATTGTGAGATAAACATCACCCACGGTTAAATCAATATTTTTTACTCGGTGATGTGCTCGTTCACATTAACTGACTGCAGATTGAGAGTTTTGGGGAAATATGTGGAGTTTCTTGGAACAGATTGAGAAGTCATAATGTTAACCAAAAAAAAAAAAAAAAAAACACTCACTATGACTAAAACACATTATGTGCAACCATATGACTACACATATATTTGTTAAGTTGATTTAGATTAGTTTTTATTATGCATTAATAGGTTTTGTACAGAAAGTGCAGGGGACATGCTAAAATTTCCTTTGCTTTGAGAGAAGTTGACATTGAATGTGACAATAAAGTTTGAATGAATGGCTTTGGCAAACTTTCTAACTATGAACTTTATCAGTGATCAAAAACACAACACATTCTTCGACATAGACCAAACCTTATGTAAATAACAAGTTCTTCCAAAAGTGACACATATGCATGAAACTTTAAGCAAAAACACCACAAACATTATAAAATACCACATAATGTAACACTGAACAATTTCTCACCCTGGTGCTGTTCATTTATGTGCAAAATAATAACAGTGCAATATTCAGCTAGTTTTATTACAAAACAATGTGCAACCATTTGTTTACATTTCCCAGTCAGTTCCTCATCCTCCTCTATGTCGATTTGTTGATTATTATTATCTGCACTCTGCTTTTGTTGTTTTTCTATTTAGAAAATTGTGTGCTTTTCTATTTAAATGTGTGGTTGTTTTTAAACGTCTGCCTGCGAAGACGACTTTCATTCTACATGTCAAATATTGAATGACAACAAAGAATCTTGAATCTTGAACGTAACCATTACACTTAGGCTGTGAGGATGTCGAGGCTGCGCTTTGGTTGGATTTAAGCACAAAAACAACTTGGTTAGGTTAAAAAATAAAGATCATCTGTGCTAAAATAAAAAAAAAAAAATTGTATTGCATTAACAATAACAAAACCATTGTTATGAAATGCAAATGCACAAAATTTGTTTAGGGTTAAGAAAAGATTGCGGAAATGGTTAAAATAGGCTACAAAAATGCATTATTTTTGCCATCATATCCATCCCATGCCATCTCCTTCTTAAGTTAATGTCACTTTTTATGTGAATCTATTCCTACAACCTCACCACTTAAAAATTCAATACTGAACAGTATTTTCTAGTATTGGGCTGCAAAATGTGTTTAATATTTGCTTTTTTTCAGATGTAATTACAAAATACATGTTATTACAATTTAATATTATTATCATTCTTATTATTTTACCACCAATGAGTGTGACAATCTTCCATCTTCCTTTATTTTTACATCCTATAGTGTAGCACAGTGATGATCTGTCAGGTTTGAACATTAACTAGGTACCAGGTGGGTGGCAGTTGTTGTGTACAGACTCTTCACTGTTCAGCCTGAAGAACACGGCCCATATCTGGCTTTACTCTTCTTTAATTAATCTCTTCTTTTAATATTTGTATTTCTTGTCATCTACCTCCACATCAGACACCCACCCGGTGAGTTCTGACCATCTTTCGCTTCACCTGACCTTCTTCCTGGAAATTATGGGCCACAGCTAAAATTTCCTGAAGCTCTCAAACAAATAACAGATTATAAATGTTGATCATTAGATGTAATCTGTGGTCAGTTACAATTAGCTTCATGATTATTTCATAGTCATAGGTGGTATATATACATGACTGTATTTTGTGGTCTGTGTACTCTGCGTACTCCAGCTCAGCCAGAAAAGGATCTGAAACGGTAACCTTTAGTCGCCCAGTAAACATAGCTGCCATATCTGAAACCTCAATTGACTCTCAACCCAAACAGAAGCATGATGAGGTACCATTATAATCACAAAGTATGAAATCTCCACAGCCCTCATTTTCATTACCGACAGTATTGTATGTATGGTTCGGTCTGTGTTGAAACATTTAACAACGTACGGTTTAGATCATCATGTTAATGGATGAAGACCTTTCAGTTTCTAAGGGGTAACCTTTTGTAACCCTAGGAATTTCCCTGTTATGTCACTGGGGAAAAAATAGTCTTCATCATTTCAGATCATGACAGTCTAGATAACTTTTAAACCAGTGTAGTCACTCTTTTCAGAAGAGAAAATTGTTGCTGATAGATTTTTTACCGTTTGTAATTATCAACATTAGCTTAAGTTAGCATTCACAGTTACTTAAGTACACACCTGTCAGAATACCTAAGTTCCACAAGCTAAAATTAGCCTCAAGTTTGACTTTATTACAATGTTTGGCTCGTTCGCATAATGAGCTACATCTGCGCATGGTAATATTACATAACACCCAGACTATATTATCACTACTAGATAACAATAGCATTATATTACACTGGGTTACAAAAAAAATGTTTTTTGCAAGTTGTCTAGGTTTTTTCAACTGAATTAGGACCATTTTGCACCGCTAAATCCAAAAATGACATCTGTTTTTCCCAATCAGGTCAGGTCTTTTTGCTAATTTGATTTTGAAAAAATTGATCTTCCCACAAAATTGATTACATTTTTGTGACTTTATCAGTTGATTTTTTATATAGTTCTCACCCAAAATAGGTTTTAAGAGAAAAAAAAAAATCATTTGATCACTTGATTCCTGTTAGGTACAATGGTGTATTCACCGCAGATGTAGCAGAATATGTCAGGCTTATTTTTGCAAGATCTTCTAGTCGAAGCCATTTCATTCACCTGTAATATTAAAAAAACCATTAATCATAAATTGGCAAAAGTAAAATCTTCAGAACTCGTTTATTGCAAGAAATATGAAAGAATTTTGTATCATATGATGTGAAAATGCCCATAAATGTAAGCAAAAATGTTAAAAAGCCAATATGTAGCATAGTTCAGAAAGTTGACCTGATTGAGCAAAATGAATGTGATTTTTGGATTCAGCACACCAACATTATCCTAAATCAGCTCAAAAAACTTAAACCATAAATTTGTTATTGACCAGTGTTATTGATGGTTATTTACAATTCCTCTTAACCTGTTAACACAACGTAGCTACATAAGATAATATTAGTATTATGCTTATCTTACTAGCATTAGTCACTGTGTTATTGATCAGGCTCATCTTTAAGTTTACTGTAGGCAACAATGGGAGCGCTCACAAACGTCACATCCAGTTAGAACAGGGGTCTCAAACATGCGGCCAGGGGGCCAAATGCAGCCAGCCAATGGTTCCAATGCGGCCTGTGGGATAAATTTGCAAAGTGAAAAAAATTCCTCAGTCAAGGCTGTTGAACTCATTTTAGTTCAGGTTCCACATACAGACCAATATGAGCTACAGTCAAATAACAGCATAATAACCTACAAAATTAATGGCTCCAAATTTTCTTCTCTGTTTAATGTGAAAAAAATATTACATTATGCCTATAAATAATAACAACTTCAAATTTTTGTCTTTGTTTTAGTGCAAAAAATAACATTAAATTCAGAAAATATTTACATTTACAAACTATCTTGTAACAATAAAATGTGAATAACCTGAACAAATATGAACAACCTGAAATGTCTAAAGAAAATTAAGCACAATTTTAACAATTTTTCTGCCTGTTACTAAGTGTTTAGTGTCTTTGTAGATCCGAGCCATAATAAACATGAATAAATGATAAGTTGAGGCATAATATTGTTAAAATTGTACTTATTTTTCTTAACAAATTTCAGTTTTTTTCAGGTTTGGAAAGTTTATAAAAGTAACTATTTTCATAATTTAATGTTTTGTTTTGTTTTTTTTGCACTAAAACAAAGTCATTATTTATAGCTTATCATGCTATTATTTTACTAGTCTAGCCCACTTGAGATCAAATTGGCTTGAATGTGGCCCCTGAAAGAAAATGAGTTTGAGACCCCTGGGTTAGAGTGAGGGGGAAAACAATCCGCCATAATCAAATCAAATCAAATTTTATTTATATAGCGCCAAATCATAACAGAAGTTATCTCATGACACGTTACATATAGAGCTGGTCAAAAACAGACTCTAAGCCAATTTATAAAAACCCAACAGAATCCTCAGAATAATGCTAAAGAGTTGCTGTCTGCCCCTTCGCACCCCAAATAAACATAAAAAAAATCACCAATGAAAGTTTTACATTTTACCAAATAATAAAATGGAACCACAAAGGAGGACAAAATGGCTTCGAGCTATCAGAAGAGAGGACGAGTTTGGCAGATTATGGACCCAACAACAAAACATGTGTGTATCTGCAGTCAGCACTTCATTTCAGGCCAGTTTAATGGAATGTGAACCATTTCCAAACAATAGTAGACAATGTCAGGGGTATCAGGAATATTAGATTAATTGTTTAAACCAGGGGTGTCAAACTCATTTTAGTTCAGGGGCCATATTCAGCTAAATTTGATCTGCAGTGGGCCGGACCAGTAAAATAATAACATAATAACGTATAAATAATGACAACTCCAAATTTTTGTCTTTGTTTTAGTGTAAAAAAAAACAACAACATTAAATTAGGAAAATACTTACTTTTATAAACTATCAAAAAAAAAAAAAAAAAAAAAAAAAACCCTGAAAAACTGAAATTTAAATTAAAAAATGTAAGAAAATTTAGTGCAAGTCTAACAATATTATTCCTCAACTTATCATTTCTCCATGTGCATTATGGATCAGATCTACAAAGACACTAAACACTGAGGAAAAGGCAGAAAAATTGTTCAAATTGTGCTTAATTTTCTTTAGACATTTCAGGTGTTTCATATTTGTTCAGGTTATTCACATTTTAGTGTTACAGGATAGTTTGTAAATGTAAATATTTTCATAATTTAATATTATTTTTTGCACTAAAACAAAGAAAAAAAATTAAGTTGTTAATTCTAGATTTTTTTTTTTTTTTGGCTTAATTGAAGATATTTTTACTTAATTGAAGATTTTTTTTTTTGGCTTAATTCAAGATTTTTTTTTTACTTAACTGAAGAATATTTTGGAGCTTAATTCAAGATTTTTTTTTTTTTTTTACTTAATTGAAGATTTTTTTTTTTAGCTTAATTCAAGACTTTTTGCTAAATTTGAGATTTTTTTTTTACTTAATTGAAGATTTTTTTTTACTTAATTGAAGATTTTTTTTTTTTTTTTTTTTGGCTTAATTCAAGATTTTTTCATTAATTCAAGCTAAATTTTTTTTTTGCTTAATTCAGTTCAAGACTGTGGAATTTTTGCACTTGGTAAAAACATCCCAGGGGCCGAACTGGACCCTTTGACACCCCTGGTTTAAACACTAGTGAATTTTGTATTATATTTGTAATTTGTGTAGATTTCCTCGCAACATGTACAAAAGTACAAATACAGTACCTAAGTAGAAGTACTGATACTTGTGTACAAAGGTCTGGTAAAAGTAGAAGTACTGTCTCTGAAATGTACTCCAAGCATAAAACCACATATAACCCTCTGAGGGACATTTCTATTGCCTGTTTCTGTGCAAAGCTAAAAGAACCACACGTCATATTTGACCAATAACAACATTAATTCGTCTATTTAATGTCAGGTACTGAAATAATGCTAAGTTTAATTCACCCTATCTACAGCAAAAGCGACATAGTCTCTTACCAGGTGACTCCATTAAGTAGCAGACGTCTGGAAATGACACTTCAGGACACTGAGTCGGATCATTGGCCCAGTCTTTTAAAACGTATGGACAACAGTCCAACCCCAGTGGATTTAATTTTTTAATATATTGATCCTTGTCAGAAGGGTTTAGCGACTCAAAGTACGTCATGACAACTTATTAGCGTTAGCAAAACAAGTTGACACTCCGCGTTTTAACATTATAGTGGACAGGCGGAAGGATCGGTTTGTTGTGCCGAATTCTATTCCCTGCCGAAAACAGCTCCCCCTTCCTATGTCAGCCATAAATAGGACAAAGTGCACCACATTCACCCTGTCACACCAGAATAGCTCCAAATGTGAGCTGCTAAAGTAATTTCACTCCTTTAGCTTCATAAGCTAATTCTAATGGGGGATGCAGTTTTCGGCAGTACCCGGTGCCGAATTCTGCTCCCTGCCGAAAACTGCATCCCCAGCTGCAGGTGATGCAGTTTTCGGCAGTATCTGTTTATATTGTTATATATTTTGTGTGTTGTGTATCTAAGATTTAACTTTAGAAAGTTTTATATACCTTACAGTTGCATATTCTTTAATATTAAACAGACAAAAACCATAACTGCAATACTGTCCTCTTCATGGCTGACTTAGGAAGGGGGAGCAGTTTTTGGCAGGGAGTAGAATTCAGCACTGCACAGTTTACCTCTCGGGTTTCCCCGCCCCCCGCTGTGATGTCGTTGCTGACTGTTAGCATACCTTGGCTACATTGGGTAATGTTATCAAAACATTTCAGACTACTGTTAATTAAAATAGTTGACCTGATATATTAAATCATCTTCAGTGGTGAATGTTAGTGTTAAGTTTATACTACTTTCATTCAACAACTGGCCTGTTAGCCACATTTTGCTACATAAGATAATGTTAGCATTTAATCAGCATTGGAATGTGCGGTCTTTTAGCTTGCACAAATGAGTGTTTTTATACTTTAAGCACAATTTTCAATAGTTACATTCATCATTTCATTATTAAAAACAACTTAATACAGTGTGTGCTGACATTTATTAAGCAACTCAGTTGAAATGACTTGGTGATTTTTAACATGACTGTGTTTATGAGCAGTGTCCACAGTGTCTTTAATTAGACAAGAGTCCACAGACCAAAGGATGGTGTCCCAATGCTACATTCACTTCTTTTAAACACTCTGGCTGAACTTAGGAAGACTTTAAGGACCAATATGTGATGGAAAAACCCTGATTTTCAGCTTTCATTTGTCTTGATATACTTTCTTTCACATTGCTGATGGCTGCTTTATGTCACTCCTGGACATTGGAAAGGGTCTCCAGTCCACTGCTGTGTATATTTACAGTGACCTCAACTGAAAACACTGACCTTAACTTGTAACTGAGCTTTAACAGTTAAATGTGCATGCTTATATGTCTTATACAGAGACATACCATTAAGTACACTCACAGTCAATGAAAACTTTGAGACCATATTTTTTGACGTAATTTTCATTTTGAAACCCTAAACTGGAATTTTTTCATATGAATCATTTGTTAGGATACTGGCATACAGAAACAAAAATCTAAAGTTTCAAGAAAAATTTCAAAACAAAAAACCTAACAAAAGAAAATGGCACCTGCCAAACACAAAGTCACAACAGTAGCGGTCCTGGTCAGGAGTTGTCACTCTCTCTCGCCCTGGATGTGGTCTATTGTCAGCAGAGCCTGTGGTGTTGTGGTGTTCAACCAGATTTCTGATTGTGGGTTGGGAACAGCCCATACATAGGCCTGGCTATATCACTGGAGCTGAAAGCGGCCTCCACCATACCCAGTGCCCAGAGACGTTGTTCACATGATAGACGTGGCATGATGCCGTTCACTGGACTAACAATGGTGGCCTTTTTGGGCCTTTATATACTGTAGGCCTTCAAAACCAATCCTCAAATAGTGCAGATACCCACTGAGTATTGCTCAATGTGTATTTGGTCCACTTTTGCAAAGAGACCAACCCATGTGCAATGAACCGTGACAACATGACAACTCATCATTATCTCAACTACCTGAGCACTAAGTCATCAATAAATCCACAATGAATAATTACAACCCACCTACAAATAGAAATATGCATACATTTCTACCTCAAAGTTTCTATTGAGTGTCAGTATAGATATAAAAAATTCAACTGGCTATGTAGGACATTAGTCAACGACAAAGAATTTGGGGAACTTAACAAATCTACAAAGTCTACTGAAAGCAGACATGTAGAAATGAAAAGTAGACCTTGCAGAGAAATTACACACCCACTGATAAAACCAAGAAACAATAGGAGGAGGAACACATAGAGATACTACAACTCTGTGCACAGAAACCCAAATTCCTCCCAAAATAGATGAAACAATGTAAATTGTGTGGCAGTAGCAAAAAACACTGACAAAAAAATTATAAGAAAGAGGTGAACGAATTGTGGTTATTGAGAAGAGCTCTCAGAACTGTTGGAAAAGTAGCTCTGTTGTGGTAGAATTTTATTAAATGGAAATGGTATATCAGCCTTCAGCTGTTTTCAGTGTAGATTCTTTTGGTGTGACTGTGGAAGGATCTCACTTTCAGAAAACCAGAGCAACCACAGGGTAGGACAGTGAAGTGAACATAGAGTAATTACTATAATTTTGTTTGAGCTCTTGTTTGAGAAAGAAGTCGTTTCTATTCACTGCGTAGACAGTATGAAGTCATATCTCATCTGTCCTGTTTTTGATGAATCTGTTGAAATCTCACAAAATTAACCAACCTCACATTATCATTCTGTCTTTCAGGTTGGTTGCTTTGAAATGAAGCGGTATCTCCTTCTCTTGCTATGTATCTGCCACCTGGGCTGGCTGTAAGAACAACTTCAGCATAGACTTTATGCTTTAAACGTATCTTCTCCTACAGAGGTTTTTCTGTGATGTGACCTTAACATTAACCTTTTGTTTTGCCAGGAGGAGCCCAGTTCAGCTTCCAGAGCCCACTGATCTACCCCAGAGCCCACTGATCTGACCCTAGAGCCCACTGATCTGACTCCATAACCTACTTCTGGTCAGTAGAAGGGAGAGGAAGCACACAGCTGTGAAGGCGGAGAACACTTCAGTCCTAAAGACTACCGGGCAATGGGGGGCGCCATAGAGCAACTTGGTTTAGAACTGCTGCAAAATCTTCCTGTTGGTCCACAACAGCCGAATGTCATCCTATCACCTCTCAGTGTAGCGTTTGCCCTCGCTCAGTCTTGCCTTAGGTCTGTCAGAGTATATATCTTCTGCAGAATAAATTTCCCACTTCATCCATGAGGATGTTGCAATGTTGACATTCCAAATTTAGTTTTCTTCCAGAAAATGAAGAACTGTCATTATTATTTCCTGTATATAAGCCTACCTGATACTTCTGTGGAACATCTTGGCAATTATGGGTTTTATTAATGCTAAAGTAAAAGGTCAAAATGCTTATTACAGACACGATATTATTATTCTTATTACAGACACTTGTTGGTTTGTAAATCCTGGGCTTTTTTAGTTTGGGTTAGTTTAACTCTCAAATGTAGTAGTGGACAGTAATGTACTTTAATGCTGGATGCCACTCACTATAAATAGATAAAAGGAGAATTTAACCCTAACCTTATGAACACTAAACATTAAAGCAGTTAACACTAGCACTAACTTCATGGTAAAGTATCATTCGATACCTAGAATCAAATAATGAATTCACATTTTCAGAACTTTCTGAGTTGTTTCACTTTTCATGTGTGTGATTTCATTGACTGCAGCCCTTGACAAAAAAACTGGACATGCACATAATTCATTAAAGCACTTTAAATAATTTCCATCTGCACAAAGTCAAGATGTTCACATTGTTAATGTTACTGTTTCATTTTTATTGATGTTTTTGCACAGATTATTATTTATATATTTATTTATTTATTTGGTCTTTAAGGTGCTCGTAATGAAACAGAGAAGCTGCTGATGAAGAGCCTTCATGCTAACAGTTTGCCATGTTATCATCACATCTTGGGAGGCCTTGTGCCCCACTTTACAAATACATCACTGGAGGTGGCAGCACGCATGTACCTGAAGCCAGGTGTGTGCTAAAACCAAGTTGTTCTTTTATAGGTTTGGGATAATATGTATTCTACCTCACATTGGTTACTATCACTTTTTTCTGTTTCTCTGTTTATCTGTCAGGTTTCGATGTGAAGCTGTCTTTTCTTGAAGAGTCTCTGGCCAGGTATTGGTTACATTCAGCCCATACAGAAAACAGTCCCACCCTTTCAGTTGTGCCCCACAGGAACTTGTTTCAGAAAAAAATGTATTGCATTCAGTGGCCAGACTATTTTTTTTATTTTAGTTGAATTAGGTTATCATTTACATGTGATGTTTGCAATTTAAAACATAACTTTATAGGTAAAGAAAGTCAATTTTTTGTAAAACTTGAAGTGTCAGACTGTGGAAATACATAAATATAAGGACTACACACCTGAAAGTCACAGTTCAGTTCAGTTCAGTTTATTGCCATTTCCAGTAGAAAACCACTTTGGAAAAAAGGTACAATAATCACAAAGTGCACAGTCAACATTTAAATAGACACAATACACAGATCTGAAAGACACACATGAAACAAACACTGTTATGGTAAAAACACAATAAAGACCAAATAAATATAGGAAGAGACGTCATTGCAACCGTCTCTTGCCATGATTTGTTCCAGTGCAGATGTTTTTGCAACTTCAACATAGACAAATTTAAAACTAAGTCATTTTCACCTCTTTTAATACTTGTTCACCTTGCTCTTGAAGATTGAGGTAAAAGGTGCCAAGGTTGAAGCCATTTTGTTGTTTGTGTATCACATGCAGAGATGCAGCTCATTGAGCTACTGAACACAAAACTAAATGTATCTTCACTATTTTGCCACCAACCAACCAACCAACCACCCAACCAGTCTTTATTTATACAGCACTTTTCATACATTGAGGACGAAGCACAAACACGCCCCCCCCCCGACACACACACTTAAAAAGACTGACTGAGTACGAGAGGACCAGAAAGTAAAAGAGGAGGCACTGTCTCAGGTGCTGTCCCATGGACTAAGACTTTCGTGTCCCCTTAAATTATCTTTTAAATGGACAAACATCATATGTGTAAGTGGTGGCACTATTACTATGGGATCAAAAAAAACATTTGTCTCTCTGTAGACTGTGTTCATGTTTTTCTGAAGTTAGGAAGAGGTCATGATTTTGGCTCCCTATACACACTATTATTCCGTAAAACGTTCCTATAAAGTTATATGGGGGATGGTGTGGTTGCAATGAGTGACCTGATCGGGCCAAAACTCTAGGATGGACTCCAGCTTCATGGGACCTCTGAGTTAATTTTTAATCTCCAGAGTTAAAATTGATACAACTGATTGGACTTACAGCCCATCAAACAACAAAATATGAAAAAAAAAAAAAAAAACCCCACATTTTTCACATTTTTTAATACATAGGTGGAATGACAAATATTTTCAGCAAATAAACACAGTATTGGATCAGTGTCTATTAAAATGCTTAAATTGTAATTTCTAAATAAATAATACATATAAATTTTGACCATCTAACCGCAGTGATGCTGCTAGTCATTAGTAAAACAAAGACAGAAGGGCAAGTATTTTACGTGGGAATGATAGAAAAATGTTGAATTATTATAACAGTTTATAAGCAGAGGCTGTGATAATGTATAGTTTCTTTGTCAATTGCAGAATTCTGTCTGTGTTTTTTTGAAATAGCATAAATAACATGTTGGAATGTTTTTCCGCGTAAGGTACCGATCACAGCCGAGTCCTCTGGTCTCTGTCGAAGAGATCAACCAGTGGGTGGAGAAGGCAACCAACAGTCACGTCCAGAACTTTCTGGAAAGTATCCCACATGAGGTGGTGCTGATGCTTATCAATGCTGTGTATTTCAAAGGTGAGCTGTCACCAAGGGCCACTCAGAATTATTGATGTGGTACACCATGTATAGGGACCTATGGACTGTTCTTACATGTCCTTTGCTCACCTTCTTCAGGTGAATGGCAGACTCGTTTTAACCCCCAGGCAACCACTAAGGGAGTCTTCTACCTGGACGGACAAAACTTTGTGTCAGTGGACATGATGTCGTCTGGCCAGTACCCTGTACGTGTGATGCATGACCCCGAACTGAAGGCACAGGTAATACTGGAGATGATGTTCACCTCTAACATCTGAGATGTGATTCTGGAAATATAAAAATGCATTTTTTTTCTCCCTCGTCTTACGCAGGTTGCCAGTTTTCCATTCAAGGGAAACGCTAGTTTCCTCATTGTCATGCCAATATTAGGAAGAGCAAATGTGTCATCAGTACTTCCCAGACTGAACATTTCAGACCTTTACAGTCGACTTCCTCCAGAGAAAGCAATAATGGTCAACTTACCCAAAGTGAAGCTGCAGTATCGCGAAGAGCTCAAGGAGGCGCTCACTAACATGGGTAAGGTTTTCACTGAGTCACAGCTACATCTGTGATTCTACTAACAAACAACAGGTGTATTTCAATTTAAAACAGGCGTAGATAACTCCTCCTTGATTTGCCACCTTATTGAGCTTTGTTGCTGGGGGCACATAGCTCCTGGAAGGGTCTCCCAAGGCAAACTGTCGGAGGGGAAGGGCCAGTCCAAGAGTGATTTATAGACCTTTATGAAGAGGACAAAAAAAGGAACGTGACCTTGCCCGGATCAGGGAAACCAGGGTGAAGAGCCCCTGTAGAGATACTGCTCCTCCACATCAAAAGGAACCAACTGCGTTTGTTTGTGCACATGGTCAGGATGTCTCCTGGACACCTGTCTGGACAGGTGTTCTGGGCATGTCCAGCCAGAAGGAAACTCCAGGGCAGACTCAAGAGATGCCAGAGAGATTACATCTCTTGGCTGGCCTGGGAATGACTTGGAACCCCCCCAGAGGAGCTAGAGGAGATGGCTGGGGGGGAGGGAAGTCTGGATTCTCTGCACAGACTGCTGCCCCCGTAACCTGGACCCAGATAAGTCAAAGAAGATGGACGGATGGTAAAGACAATAAAATATCACTATTATTTGTATTAGTACAAAGTTCATATTGATGATCGGAGTCTTTGATCATGACTCAGAGCTCACTTTGACGTCACTGATGCACCAGTGAATGTGTACCATGTACACAGGTTTACTTTCCCTTAGAAGAACTCTACTTTAGCCTCATAATTACCCACATGTTCACCTTCTGTCTCTGAAGTCTCTAATGCTTGTACTTTTCATGTTGTTTCAGGTCTGGGCTCACTGTTTTCAGTTCCTGATCTCTCTGGGATTCCAATCAACCTCTGAGGGTGACAGGTGTCCGTCATGCCAGTACTGTCGACACTCAGCGAGGAAGGTGTTGAGGCGGCCGCCACTGACAGCCGTCATGGCCACACGCACATCTCTCCATCTTCTCCATTAACCTCCCCCTTCCTCTTTGCTCTGGTTGATGACACGTCTCTGACCCCCCTCTTTATGGGTGTTTGTCACAAACCCCGCCCCTGACAATGACCTGATGCTAAAAGATGATCCCCATGGCAACAGCACCATGAGCGACCAGCCTGAGGCTGCACAGTATGAGTGAACCAGCAGAGGGCAGCAGCATGTGGCTGTGTAGCGCCTCCACTGGCCAGGATGAGCAACAGCAGGATGAAAACAGACTGGAGGTGACAACAGCAGGAGATAAGGAATGAAATCTGCTCTGAACCAACTGACTGTTGTGCCAGCCTGAAGTTTAAGATTGTACTTCTGATGAAACCTTGCTCTGTGTGTTCCCACTAAGGCTTAATAGTATTAAATACAAAATGCACTGCAATTATATTGATCACAATGTTTTGTATTCTCTGAGTTTGAGATAGATAATATTTTTTAAGACTGTCAGATTTCTGTTATAATTACTTTGAAAAACTTTGTGTTTATGGTAATAATATTGACTCTAAAGGTCTAGCGTGCAAGACTCAGGAGGATCTAATTACAGAAGTGTATAATCACTGAAGAGGGTTGCTGTTTTCGTTTCCTAAGAATGAGTCTTTTGTTTCTGCAGAGGAATCAACTACAGAGTTGTCTGTTGATAAAGCAGCTCAGAATAAACTTCACCCACTATGTCTGTGTGGACCAGAGTTAATATCTGCTCAATTAGAAAGATTAGAACAGACAAAACAAATACATTCTAACAAAACACTTTTGTGTTTGTGGAGTGAGTAGGGGTGATATGCATATGGTTGAAATTTGCAACTTTGCCATCAGATTTCACTAAATATCACACACTGAACCATTAAAAGTAACATTTTATTTGCTGTTTTGAAGTTGTTTCTTAGCTACATAGAAGATCTGGAAACAAAATGAAAATGATACTGTCACAAAAAAAGTGACGATATGAGCAGAGTGAAACTTCAGATCATGCATTGGTACATTGGTTGTGGACACTGTATATTTTTTCTCTTTGTTTAAAAATCACAACTTACAAAACACCTGTATTATTTATGTTCTCTATGGTCCAATGTCATGTTTTTATTTCCTTTAGATAAATGGCATTAGTGGTGGTGGAGGAAAATAATCTGTTTTTGATAATGGTCGACTGGAAACATTACTAATATTGATTTATTTTAATAGATTAACACAAATTAAAGGGTCATTCTTGGCTTTGTATCTCCAGGTCACAACTGAGTGATCCATTTTTTTTTTTTTTTTTACTTTTTCAGAGCTGACTGTCTCTCCAAGAGAGCTTTACATGAGTATCTGTTAACTGAGTTTAGCTGTTAATTTTGTTACATTCACGGTTATGTTAAGGTCCACTAAACTACCAAAGAGTACACACAGTAGTTGAGCTCAGCCTTAAAAAAATAGAGCAAAATGAATCCATAAACATGATACCAACAGTGACAGAGGGTAATTTATTGCACAGTCTACTTTGGCTGATAATATAATTTTTTCCAAGAAAATATTTAAATGTGTATTTCAGTATCATATTTGTACTTTTAATTAAGGTAATAACCTCTTACACAAGTTGAAGGACCTTCTAAATTCTGTGTTTGGCTGATTTATTACCCATGCGCGTCCCCGGCCGTTTTTGGCCGCAGCTCGACGCGCGCCGCTGAATGCGCGGAACAGGAAGCGCGTTCCCGGACAGACAGACGGACTCTTCTGCAGAGACTGAGGGACGTGGACGGTCCGGGAGCAGAACAGAGCAGAGGTGAGTGCGCTCTCTATGCACTTTATTGGTCATTTTGCGCTTTTATGACCAAGTTTAGTTGAACTATAGGAATGTTCACGGTGTTTACTGCAGGTTTGAACTGCAGCTCATCCTGCAGTCTGGAACCAAACTAGAAGAAAAGCTTCATCATGACACAGCTCATAATAAAGATATTTTATATGCATTTTATTTTTCGGGATGTTTTCAAGTAAAACGTTTTAGTCTGAGCGAACTTGGAGCTTTTCCATCTTGGCCACTCCGGTGCCAGCAGACACAAAGCCAGTTCTTTTTCCACTCAATAGTTTATATAATAGTTCAGATTTCACAGCAGCGGGGTCACTAATCTAATGGATCAGCAAAAACTCGCATATTCAGCACTTTTGGTATTACGTAATTGCACTGCATTTATACTAAGGAAAAAGCAAATGATCAGGGCAGCAGTGGAACATTCTGGGGCCCTAATTGCTTTGGGGTGCCCTCTTTCAAAAAAAAAAAAAAAAAAAAAATGTCTTTAAAAAATGCGTTGCTCAGTTTTGAGAACCAAGCTAGTTTTGGTGCTTAAATTAAAACTGTACAGCTGGATAACTACATGTATTTATTTATTTATTTATTTATTTATTTATTAGGGACAGTGAATATTAACCCTTTCATGCATGAACTATGATAGCCTTAATCAAGACTTTTTTTCTTGAGTGTTTTTATTCCTCTTTAGGCATGAAAAAGGCAATGCGATTGGGATATTTCTTATGAACCAATTTTTCATAGAGTTCCAAAAATGTCCACTCAGCTGGACACCATGTGTTTAATTTTGAAGCAAAGAAACATGTGTTTATTGATATATTGTGTGAAAACTATGACATAAAAACATTTTGAATGCTGCTAATCTGATGTTTTCTCATATTTTAACATATTCTAATACTGGTTACTACTCACTTCATGGAGATAACATGCAAAAAAAAAAACCTTTTTGTTTAAAAAACAAACAAACAAAAAAACAAACAAAAAACCTGTTACTTACAGCACAATAACAATAACAAGCAATTGATTTACACTCAGACATGTAACTGCAGATTAGTTTAATCAAGAACAGCGAAGTTACAGTAATGGTATAAATTACAGTGTATGGGATGATGCTTAATCGTCCACTGTGTTGGCTGAT
The DNA here is from genome assembly GCF_902148855.1 of Sphaeramia orbicularis. NCBI lineage: Eukaryota > Metazoa > Chordata > Actinopteri > Kurtiformes > Apogonidae > Sphaeramia > Sphaeramia orbicularis. The sequence goes on along the minus strand of NC_043970.1, from coordinate 50,548,730 downwards.
ATGGAACTAAAACAACAAAATCTATGAATATACAAGAGAACAGCTGGAGAATAGCTGCCCACTGTAGTGACCAGTATGCATGAAAGGGTTAATGAACATCTACAACAACTGCAGCTGTAAATATGCCAGATTGTAGCAGCAGTGCTAATTTCCATCAGTAGTCCCTAAGATTAGTGCTAGTACTTGTTCCCAGACCCCCCCGATTTTCACAACCATGTGCATGTAAGTATGTAAATATTATTTAAATCTAAATTCACATAATATTTTTTATAAATACCAGATTTCTTTTTTTGTCTTATATTTCATGTTTCACTCTTATGTTGTTTTTCTACCCGTCTTTCTCTGCACTTATTTTGCTGCTGCTAAGTGTGGAATTTCCCCATGGTGGGATAAATAAAGTTTTATCTTATCTTATCTTATCTTATCTTATCTTATCTTATCTTATCTTATCTTATGTGAGACTGAATCCCATTATTCCACAAAATTCCAATGATGTATTTGTTTTCCCATAGCGGTGCAGCAGAGACTCCTGTCATTTATAAAAAAAAAAAAGTCTGACACTATATTAATAGTTTGGAACAGGAAAAGGCTGATAGCAGATCCCTGTCATGATCTGAAAACATGTAGACACTAAAAAAACAACATGCAAGTCTGAAATAACTTCTAAATCAAAATCTTCCCGAGTGTATTTTTCTCATTTCTAGTCAAAATATCTCATCACACTTAAAATAAGACAGAATCACCTAAAGAATAACTTTTTAGTGAGATATAAGAGCTTATTTTTAGACAGTAGATCTTGAAAATCTTATTTTAAGAAATCTTAACAAGATCATTTTCACTTGTTCCATTGGCAGATTTTTTTTTTTTTTTGCTTAATTCAAGATTTTTTAATTTTTTTTGCTTAATTCAAGCAAAAAAAAAAAAAAAAAATCAGCTTGTTTCCATGGTGTATTTTTTCTTCAGTGAATGCAATGAATGTCCATAAGATCTTGTTCAGATGAAAATATTTCTGATATTTGGAAGCTTTTTTTTTTTTTTTTTTTTTCTTCTTTCTTCTCTTCAGTCCAGTTGAATAAATGCAAACGTGTCAAAGTTCATTCAGGGCCGTAAAGGGTTTGGTGCCAAGAACAACTTTTCTGCAGTTCCGTGGAGTAATTTGTGGGTCGTGGCCTCAAAATCTGTTACCATCAAGGAGGAGAATCAGTGGAAACATCAGCTTCAGCAGAGACAGTTGTTCATCTGCAGGTTTTAACAGGACAAACAGTCAAATGAGACACACTTTGCCTTTAATGACCCCTACTTAAGACTGACTCTTATAAAGACAGCAGGATTTTTCCATGTAAATATTTAAGGAGCTGGAGTAAAACGGTAAAACCACTGCATTAAAAAAAAGTCAGATTTTCCACTGCTCATATACAAAGACTTTTGTGTGAAGCAGAAAGTGTTTAGATTCTGTTAGATCATCGGTCTGTCATCTTTAACCACAGTCGTTTCCATGTTGTGTTCATGTTCAGCTGGAAATTTACAAGACTATTCCATTCAGTTGCTGCTTTATAAAAATCTGGTTAAATGAAGAAAAGAAGTGAAGTAAAAAAAAACTCCCTTTGTCTGACAGCTTTACTTCGCAGATTTATACGTATTATTATAATACAAGTGCAATGATGATGTATCATTGTAGATTTAAGGGATTTGATGGATCTGGAGGTCCACATAACAGAATCTGGTAAAAGCAGGAACACAGATTTAACTCCTTTATTACAATAACAGTGAAAAAGTGAAAAAGAAGGAGATTTCTGATAAACAAAAGCAAACTGAACCTCACATTATAATAACAGAATAGGATGTGAAGACTAAAAATGATGTTCAGCCTTTTGTTTCTGATATGGATAAAAACATGTTAACACTTTAATCAATCTATAAAGCTTCTTTTATTGTCAGTTTCATGTGGTTATGACTTTTGGGTTGTTTTTTTGTCTTATTCATCATTTTCATCTTGTTTTGTCTTCTGTATCTTTTATGTTGATTTTGTCTTTTACACAGTTTTTGTCTAGTTTTGTCTTTAACAATGTTTATTTCATCTTGTTATGACTCCTTTTCTCCATAATCCAGTATGTGTTGTCATTTCATCATTTTCATCTTATTGTGTTACCTTTTTTCACAGTCTCTCTGTTCCATGTTGGTTTTGACTGTTATATTGTTTTTGCTTTGTTGCTTCTTTTACCTCATTTTCATGTTGTAAATCAGAATTTTCATCTTTTGTGTCATTTTCATCTTACGTCTTTTACATTGTTTTCATCATTTATGTTATGTTTGTTGTGTGTGATCGTCACTGATGCACCATGACGTGGTATTTTCAGCGTCTAATCAAAGAGGCAGAAAGTGAAGTTGGGCAAACTGGACAAAAATTTTGTCATTATTACTTGATAATTATCACAGTAAATATCATCAGAAATCATCATTTCCTTCCAGTTTTAATACAGATGTTTTGTCCTGAGTGAAAGTTAAAGAAACTAGGCAGTTATTGATAGCTCTTTTGTGACAATAAATGGAATATCTTTGGCTTGTGGGTCAAATGCGATATGTTTGGATATCATCTTGGCTTTGGGGAACACTTTTTTTTTTGGACATTTTCTGACATTTTATAGACAAAACACTTAACTGGCAAAAGAATTAAATAAAATAGTTGCTGAATAATATCACAATATTATTGTAATGTGATGTTTAATCTGTTTTAACATTGAGCCAGAACAAAAAGTGTGTTAAAATGTACTGGATGAGAGGAAAAAGTACAAATAAAGAGCAGTTGAACTGAAGTTGGCAAACATTAATCCATCAATAATTATATAATCCAGCAATTGCCCAATTCAGGGCAATTACTTGAACTTTTGGACTTTTAATTCCCATAAAGTTGGAATAATTGTGTTTTCAGATACATCAGTATCACCTTTGACCTCTGTATTTTTTATCTAATCTTTTGCATGAGAAGAGATAAACATGATTTATTCCATCTTTATGGGCAACAGTGTGTATTTTAATGCCGTCTTTAAATCTTGCAGTGTTTTTAGAATGAGTAGTGTAGTTTTAGTATTATAATATAAGTATTTTTACACTGTGGCATTTAAATCTCTTAGTTAAATCATATTTTATTTGTCCAGTTTTAATCAGTTTAGCTCAAGTTTTCAGTGTGGAAAAGCTCATAATATTATCGACTCGTAGCAGCTTCACTGTTCTGTTCAGGTCTAATGGTGAGAACGTTAGAACCTGAGGTTTTGGACACCGTCTGCTGGAATGAGAGGCTGGATTTCCCATCAGGCATCTGGTGTATGCGTGTGTGGTCTGAGGTTCAAATGACAGAGTTTTGTTTTTGTGAATCCAGGAGAAGCAGGTCCAGATGTGTGAAGGAACAAAAGAAACGTTGTCTGTTTGATTTTCCTATCAAGTGTGTGTTCAATTTCATATCAGAAATCACATCAAATAAGAAGCTCTCAGTTGATAATATGTTTTCATGAAACATTGCACCTACTATTGTTTTTCTGATTAACTTTGACATTATTATTCCTAATTTCATTACACACACAATGACAATAAAGGCTATTCTATTCTATTCTATTCTATTCTATTCTATTCTATTCTATTCTATTCTATTCTATTCTATTCTATTCTTCGTGGCGTTTACAGCATCATCACTTTGTTTTTTGAGGTGAAATTGGAGCCAGTTGTATAACTTCGTGGTATTTCTCTGTAACTGTGAGACCCTGTGGTCCTACACGATAAATCCACTAAAAAACAAGGCTTTAAACAGGACAGTTTATCATTCCGTGCAGAAATCAGCAGTTGCACAAATGGGACATTCATGTACAGTATTGGATTTGCTGACGTTGGGGCTTGTTGGATGATTTTAAAGGTTGTCATGTTTTTTTGCTGGAGCCCACAGCACCAGCCAAACATAGTCCTGAAGAAAAATAGTGTTTCAGTGACATCTAAAATGCAATGTAGACATGAAGAACTGAAAATCTACTAGCAAAGCTCCAGTTTGCAACATTCTGAAAACAGTTAAGATGGTGTATCAGTTCCATGGCTACAACTCTGAGTGATGTAAATATATGTAACCGGTGGCGTCGGACTCTGCATTGTGTTTTTTAAGGACGAGACCCGCACGTATGACTTTGGAGGCAGTCTCCGTTTATTGTTTCTCGGCTCCTGTCAAAAGTGACAAAGATACAAAAACCTCCGGTCAGCGACCCCCTTAAAACATGCCCCTCTCCCATAGAGATCCACAACAAAAGGGAAGAGGTAAAGGCACGAAAACTCTAGTTATAGCGGGCAGTGTCACACTGTAAATGACTCATTGGGGAACAGACTCAAATTAAAAGTTCCACATACTGACTCGGAGGCCCATAATGTCAGGTATTAAGCAAAAGAAATGAAAATAAAATGAACAGATTTTGTGTAATTATAACAAACAATACACAATATCATCTACGCACCCACATTGCTGCAAAATAATTGACCCTGTTACATATACGGGAGTAAGAATTAACTGACAAAATCAACAATTACAGGTGTGTTTCCATATTCTGTGTAAGTTCATTTAGTGAAAACCAGCCTCTAAAGTTCAAATAAAATAGTGATATTTATCACAATAAATGTTAATTTATTACACCGGTCTACAATCTTTTTTTTTTTTTTTTTTTTTTTTTAGAAATTATCAGCTTCAGAGATTAAATATACTAATTGTTACGCATTTTAATAAGATTAATCAGAAAACAAATAACAAAAGTGCTGGTTTGCTGATGTTTTCAAGGTATATGATAAAGTGTTATTCCACATATATATTGGTTTATGTACATTTATACAATAGATTTATAAATCTTACACTAGATAGAACCTGTACAGTGAATGCATTGTCATGTGCAGACAGTGTTTTGAAGTAGATCTGGTAGCTCTGACACTAATATTCCTTTGGAGTCAAACCCATTCTCTGGTTAATTCTTGAATTTCACATTTTGACCCAAGACTGTATCTTGGAAACTTCAGCCAATCAGCATTTGATTTTTCTTTATCAGTGACTCACACATGGTAAAATTTCACTACTTTTATTCTGGAAGTTATTGACCAATATGAAAAGGTTTATTGTGAAAACGTTTCTGGCTGTATCGCACAGTTCTACCACAGATATTGCTTAGCTTTGACAAAATTATAGGTTTCTGTAGACATGGTGTCTGTGTGTCTGACAGGCGTTTATTCAAGTCATCTTTGTGGGAAAATGAAACATTGTTGTGAACAATGTGCTAACATCCACTCGTCACCGCTATGTCCTCCAATAAAACACCCGAATCTCTAAACCTAACCTACCCGTACCACAGCTGCCATAACATAAACAGGTGAAGTTATCTGTGTCATTTCTTCTGCCATCGTCCAAACACTAACATGAGTTCAATCTGACAGTTTCAGTGTTTAACTTCACGACTGGATTTGATTTTTTTCCTCCAGGATGAAGCGAACAACTTTCCTGCTGGTGTTTGGAGTAGTCCTGGGTTTGACTCAGGCTCAGGTATTCAGATCTATGTATTTACATCAACTTATTTTAATCGTACTTTTTGCAAAAAGTATAAAGAACAGACTTTGTGGAGGGTTTTTTTTTTTCAGAAGTGTTTATTGTTACAGAAGGCAGTGTGTGCATGTTTAGTTTTGTTCTGAGCTGCAAAATTTATTAAATTAATTTAATTACTGTAATAACCTAACCCTTTTATGTGTGGTGTAGACATTGGACAGTTAAACTCCTTTTTGGGGTTAGTTTATAATGATGATTGTGAGTTCTCAGTGTCAGTCCATCTAATTTGATATTTTAACAGTAACTTATGTCTTACATTCCAAAAATTCCTTGATTGATATTTAGGTACTTGTGATTTAATTTCTCACTATTTATTTATTTTTTAAATTTTACAAGCCAAATAGTCAGTTGAATAATGGAGAAAATAATCAATAGATTACTCCATGATAAAAAAAAAAACTATCCAATCTTTGTGGAATAAAAATGATGCCACCTCAGCTACAACAATAATAACAAGTGTTCAGAGAACGCAAACCTCCGCCAAGAACCCTGAACGGTGTGCATGTGTGGATTGACTATTTCTTTTTAAATTAAATAGTTTCAAGGTTGTTCCATACAACAGAAAAAGTTGAAGCTTGGTACCAGTTGTGTTTGTCAAATTATATTAAATTCCATTCAATATTTGTTGAGTTCTAATGAAAAATGTGTGGTAAATGGGATTGACAATGTTAAATGTAAATGTCCACAGAGTCCACATTCCACAGTGGATGTGGACAATTTTGTGCCAGATACAAGATATTGTTCTAAGATACAGGTGTATGAAATTGGACGCTAATCGGAGTCATTTTGAATTTTTATGAATTTTCAAAAATTGCTCAATGATGACAGATAGGAAAATTGGAGATTTTGCGACCTTGCTGTGACCTTGAACTTTGGCCTACTTGGGCCAAAATTTAATGGGTTCATCCCAGGGCCTAGGCCTATCTGTGGGTAAAATTTGGTAAAAATGGTTGGAATAGTTTCCTGTAAAATTGCTAACAAATAAACAAACAAACAAACAAACAAACAAACAAACACACAAACAAACACACAAAGCAAAGTGATCACAGTACCTCCTGGAGGTAAAAAAATCCTGCTCTTCAGCCGGTGCGTAACTAACAATTGTAATAATGTATTTTGGTCAAACGCTACAAGGACCATTTCACAGTGATTAATATCGATTAATGTCAGAAAGCAGGATTTTCCGTTGCCATGGTAACACATGTCTTATCTCTTCCAGTTGGAGACGGGCGCTGAGGAGACAGGGGGAGAGGAGGAACATGTGGAACTCTTCACCACCCCAACGACAAAGATGGGCGCCGCCACTTCTGACTTCGGCTATAACCTGTTTCGTGCTTTGGCGAGTCGCGACAGCACGGCAAACATCTTCCTGTCGCCCATCAGCGTCTCTGCGGTGCTGACTCAGCTCTCTATGGGTGAAGGCACACACTGTCCACACTGTTTTAAGTACGCACAATGCTCTCCTAACCCCCTCCCATCTGCCCACAGGAGGGTCTGAGCGCGCTCAGAGGCAGCTGTTCAGAGCCCTGAGGTACCACACCCTGCAGGACCCTCAGCTCCACAACACCCTGAGGGACCTGCTGGCCTCGGTCCGGACGGCCGGAAAAGGCCTGAGCACCGCCGCTCGCATCTACCTGTCCAGACGTGAGTTACCTGAGAACCAACAGGCCCGGTCCTGGGACGGTTTATTTCAGGCTTTTCTTTTATTCTGTCAAAACACTTGATGCCCCCATTTTTTAAACGAATCAGCATAATTCATCTTTAAAGAATCTGGTCCTTCCTGTCTTTCTTTCTCTCAGTTATGTTGTTCATTTTATTTTTCACTTATTTGAGGTGTTTTTGTCTTTTTCCAGAAAGAGTAAATGCTCATATGCTGAATTAACTCCAATATAGTGAAGACTGAGCTATCTACTACAGTGGTTTTCAACCCCTCTGAGGGGTGTGGACACTTTCCCATGGGGGGCTAGCACATGGGGCGGGGGGGGGGGGTCGCGAGTGACATTGTCGTGAGTGTGTGTTAGTGACTACTGTTGTACCTCACATTATAAATCACTTGGCACATACTCTAACCCCACTCATGGATTGAGGTCTGTGAGTGGGGGGGGTTGCATATAGTCCGGCCCATCGTCCCCACTCCACCCACCCCCGTGGTCACAAATTCGTTTTTGGGGGGCGGTAGGTAGTCAATGATAATGTGAGTGGAGCTCACTTTCACTTTCTCACAGCTTTATCTACAGATCATTATAACCCACCACGTCCTCATATAGGTCTGTCATTTTACTTTTAGAATTATGTACCCCCTGGTCCCATAATTTTTTTCAGGCATGGGGGGGCATCAGTAGGCTTATGATGCTGTTAGTGGGGCGTGGTTCAAAAAAGGTTGAGAAACCCTGATCTACTAGAACACCAGGTTTCATGGAATGATGAGGAGACAAAATTCTTCCTCTGCCTCATCCATGACAGAAAAGGAAAAAAGTCATTTTAAATGGAAAACAGCCCATGTATTCTACACTTCTTCCACTCTATTTATGAGCCATGTGTAACGTGGCCCATAGCGCCACCTTCTGACTAATAAGATGTTGAGGAGGAGGTGACCATATTGCAGCCTCAAAGTTTTGTATTTTGTAATTTTTTTTTCCAAGCTTTTTGCAATTTGGGGTCTTTGTTAGGTTATGTTTAGGATTTTTTTTTTTTCATTTTTTTGCACATTAATATCTTGTATCTCAGTTAAATAAGAGATACGCCTGCACAGAAGTGGGTCACAGGGCTTTTGTTTACCGTATGCATTGAATCAGCTGCAAAAAGACTGGAAAGTAACTGAGTTAATTTCTTCGATTTTTCTTTTAAGTCAAAACAGAGTTTTTGAGGCCGACTCCATAACCTGCACTTGTTTTCCTTAATCTGCTCATAAATGTTATTATTATTATCTTTTATTTTTTATTTTTTTTACCAATTATTTATCGTGACATGTGTCAGTAATTTGTGTTTTACAGTTTAATCTTGTAACTGTTTGTTGTATTTGCTGCTGCCTATCTTGGCCAGCACTCCCTTGTAAAAGAGGTTCTTAATCTCAATAGGATTTTTTTCCTGGTTAAACAGAGGTTAATAAATCAATCAGTTTAGCAGATATATCATTGTCTGTGCTGAACTCGTTCCTAGGTCTTCGTCTGAAGCAGGACTTCTTCACGCTCGTGGAGCAGCAGTACGGTGTTCGTCCTAAACCACTGCAGGGCGGCACCAAAGACCTGAAAGAAATCAACGATTGGGTTTCTCAGGAGACGGGGGGGAAGGTGCTGCGTCTCCTGACCAAAGCCCTCCCCCGCAGCCCCGGCGTGAACACAGTGAGCGCCACCTACTTTAAAGGTGAGTACGGTTGGGGGGGGGCGCGGCAGCTACATGGACATCTATACTGAAAACTGTGTTTGTGAACAGGGAAGTGGGCGACTCGATTTGGTCAGAGTGGAATGACAGAGAACTTCCAGATAGATGGAGGAGCCCCTGTTCGTGTTCCCATGATGCAACAGGATAACTACCCTGTGAAGATGGGGATCGACTCAGATTTGAGCTGCACAGTGAGTGTTTCTAACCCACCGGCTGATAGGTCATGAGGTATTATGAAGGTGCTGTGTCTGTTGTTGTCGTCTTTGTGGTCGTCTTCTCTGATAAACCTACTGGTCGGATTGATTTCAAATTTTATATGTAGCTTCCTCCGGACAATGTCCACGAAGTTGGTTTACAGTTTTGAGAAATTTAGATTTTTGCATTTTTTAAAATTTATTTATTTATTTTTACAGCGTTTAATATATTAAAAATTTGCCTTTACTTGTAATGGTCCATATTTTGACGGCTTATAACATGGAAATGGTCACAGATATTTACTATTGATTACTGATAGGAAGTCATATATGGACTTTCATTTAATTAGTTGAGTTCTCCTCCAGTGAAAGTACCACCCACTTCTATTGGAGACTGATCTGCATCAAGACCACATGGCTCTAATATAGCGGCAGAACCTGACATCCTCACAAATTCAACTTATTGATTCTTGATAGGACCAGTGTCCCTGTATCTCACTGGCATGTTCTATTTTTTTTTATTTATTTGTTGAAATTTCTGACAAGTAAACTACAGTGATATCGCTAACACATGCTTTTCTGATTGGGTCCAATCAGATCGCCCAGATCCAGATGCAGGATGATGTCAGCATGTTTGTCTTCCTGCCTGATGATGTGACGTCCAACATGACGCTGCTGGAGGAGACTCTGACGGCCGAGTTTGTTCAGGACCTGTCCATGACACTCCTACCTGCTCAGGTGTCCCTCACTCTGCCTGTTCTGAGGCTCAGCTACAGCACTGACCTTCTGCCTCTGCTCAGCGACATCGGTGAGTCCTTTGATAACATAGATGCATTGAGGCACTATATTGTTAAAATTGCACTTTTTTCTTGAGAAATCTCAGGTTGTTCAGGTTATTCATGTTTTATTGAAAGGATAGTTTGTAAATGTAAACATTTTATAAGTGAATTTTCCTTTTTTGCACTAAAACAAAGAGAAAAATTTCTCATTATTTAAAGGTGCCGTATGTAGGATTGTGGCTAAAACTGGTACTGCAGTCACATTCAAAATACTGTAGAGCGTGGTATCCTCTCTGCCTCCCCCCAGACTAGGGGTTGCCAGATCCAACATGAGCATCTACTACTAGCGTTTCCACTAATCCTTGCCACCACACCATAAATTTCATACAAAAAATCATCACCAGACTTATTCTACATAAGTCTAATATATAATAGACCAGGACAAACGTCCTGCGCACTCGAATGAAAGTTTGCACAGATTCAGGAGGTACTTCTTTTTCTTGTACTTCCGCCAAGTACAAGCGACATGGATCACTACCGTAACCCCCCCTCTGACCAAACCACAGATGCCAGACTACTGAACCCCTCCGCCCCCCCCCCTTTCGGCTCATGGATTGTTACCGTACTCCACCCGCCAACTGAACTATGGACGTCTGACTACCCCCCCCCCCCTTTGGATAATGGATTGCTACTGTACCCCCCCACCCCCACCCCCTCGGATTACACACTGCTACATGCAGAGGTCACTTCCACAGAAAACACTGAACTACAAGGAGCTACCATGGCAAGAGACAAGTCCTACACCGGTACCCGGTCTCTTCACCAGTCCTGGACCAGCAGTCTCTTCACCAGGGCCAGGTGAAGAGACTGCAGCCCGGCCCTGGGAGAAGGGACCAGGTGAAGAGACTGCAGCCCGGCCCTGGGAGAAGGGACCAGGTGAAGAGACTGCAGCCTGGCCCTGGGAGAAGGGACCAGGTGAAGAGACTGCAGCCTGGCCCCGGCTCTCAGTGGTTCTTACCGGGGTTCAGACTAAGAGAGAGCCGGCGTCAGTCTTCAAATTCTTCTCCACTTTCATCCGTCTCCATGTTTCTAAATTATCTCCTGTACATCTCCTTGTTTTGTCTCTCACTTTGATGTGATGTATTTGGAAATAATAAGAGGCCTTTTAGGTTTATTAATGTCAGACATTTATGATCAGAAATGTTCCAGCTGCAGCTCAGTGGGAACTGGCATCCTGGATGCTGAAAGGCTACTGACTCTGTGATTGGCAGACAGGTGATGGGTGGAGCCTCAGACCAAAACACACAACGTCAACATAAACATAATTTCGGGGCTGACACTGAGCTTTTCAACTGCAAATATTCTGGCTGGACTACTACGGTCAGTGATATCAGTATTTGAAATGAACATGATTCCTTAATGTCTGGTGACAGTCAAGGCCATTTTATAATTACTTAGAACAGAATTCCTACATATTGCACCTTTAAAGGCTATTATGCTATTATTTTACTGTTTTTGGCCCATTTGAGATCAAACTGGGCTGTTTGTGGCCCCTGAACTAAATTGAGTTTGACACCCCTGGTCTACTTTATCCCAAACAAAGGTGAACATTCAAATAAAGGATGATATCATCTGCAAACCAGTTTACAAATAATGACTTACATAGTCAGTGCAAGTGATGTTTATGGGATGTTTCTATGTCCTATCCCACTATTCGCTTCACTCTCTTCATCCCTCTTATTTTTTTATCTATCCTTTCTTATCTTTTTTCATCCTCTCCTCTCCCCTCTTGCCACTTTATTTTTCATCCCCTTTCCTTTTTGTTTCTCTTTCCTTTCTGCAGGTCTCTCAGAATGGCTGTCAGATACTGACCTGGAGAAGATCTCAGCTCAGCCCGCCAAGCTCACCAGTGTCCATCACAAAGTTGTCATGGAGACGGCGCCTGAGGGGAACCAGTATCCAGGCGTCACCACGTCACCTAGCAACCTGTCGTACCGTGTGGACCGGCCCTTCCTGTACCTGATCCGAGATGAAGCGTCGGGGGCGCTGCTGTTCATCGGCCGTGTGTTGAACCCTAAAGCCCTGACAATGTAACGCACTAACAGGGGTCTTCCTGACGATCTTTAACTGAAGTTCTCACTATGGTGGCTTTAACCTGAACATGGTCCTCGCAAGAATAGACACACATGTACACACTCTTAGCAGGTCCTAGGAGGGAATTCAGCTGTTTGCCGAATATAAACAAGAATATTTGATGATGATTTGACACAATTTCTACTTTTAATGTCCATTAAAACACTCTGAGCTCAGCAAAGTATTTTTTTTCAAATATTGTCCTAAGTGTTAAAATGAAATAAACACGACAATGAAACAAAACCTGACTTTGATGTAGGTTTTACTTTGTCAAACTTTAACCTATGAAGACCCAAACACCCACCAGTGACCAAAACCATCTACTCAACATTCAGTGCATGTTGTAAACCAGTGTTTTTCAACCTTGGGGTCCGGACCCCATGTGGGGTCGCCTGGAATTCAAATGGGGTCGCCTGAAATTTCTAGTAATTGATAAAAATAAAAAAAACTTATTAATAAAAAATATATGGTGAGTTGAGAGAGACAATCACAACACATAAAAGACATGAAAAGCTGAAACTGAAACACTGTTTCTGTTTATCTGTCAAATGTTCATTGTGGTCAGTTTAAAGATGCTGCAGCTCTTTCATAAATAAATTTGACCCTGTCATTCAGGGGGCAGTGTCATACATTCATAAGATCTTGTATGATGGGACTGTATTAGACATGACTAAAATTAAGAAGGCATGGCAGGATGAGCTGGGGGTAAAACTAACTGATGAGGTCGGGGGTGAATGTTTAGAGAGTATACGCCAGTGTTTTTCAACCTTGGGGTCGTGACTCCACATGGGGTCGCCTGAAATTTCTTGTAATTGATAAAAATAAAAATAAAAAAACTTATTAATAAAAAAATATATGGTGAGTTGAGAGAGACAATCACAACACATATAAGACATGACAAACTGAAGCTGAAACTGCAGCACTGTGGTTCTGTTTATCTGTCAAATGTTCATTGTGGTCAGTTTCAGATGCTGCAGCTCTTTCATAATTCATAGTTGGAGTTATTTTTTTGGTTTGTTCAATATTAATTGTCCTCCTTGTAAATCCAAGCTGGACTGACTGCACATATTTTGACCAAGAAAATAAAATTCTCACTTTGTGCAGTAATCTACATCTGGCTTTTCTGCCTCTGTCCATAATAATATATACTATATAAACTAAATATTGTCTAAAATTAACGTTTATTTGCAACATAGTATAGCAAACTATTACATGATCTGAAACAAATTAATTTTTAGAAAAAAAGTCTCTGTTTTGAATGTCTGGGATCGCCAGAAATTTGTGATGTTAAAATGGAGTCATGAGCCAAAAAAGGTTGGGAACCACTGATACATACACTTTGCTTTCCAAATTTAAAAAAAAATATGAAAATGCTAAAAAATGAACAAAAAAATTATTTCAAACATAAAATTATTCTTTTATGACCAAAATGTAAAAGAAATTATTAATTTAAAGTTGCATAAAAACACATCGACTTTCACATGGGTAATTTTTGACCCATTTATGGAGGAGTGTGGGGTCCAGACACTCGTGCATTTAAGGTTTATTGTTCAACCAGCAGAGAGTACAACATATGTTTCTCTTTGTTTTATCATGTATCTAGGTTAGGTTGTAAATATGTGCTGTTATTTTTATGTAGGTATTTTAAAGTTTAATTTTAGATGTGTATTTTACTTATTTTAAATTAGCCTTAGTTTTAGTCTATTTTAATGTATTAATTTATTTATTAGTTATTTATTTTATTGATATGGCAAATACGGGTCCTCAGAAACCAGTTTCGTTCTCTTAGTTGTGATGGAATGACAAAACTCCTTTGAATTCTTTAAATCCTTTGAATCTTTTAAACTGTGGACTGTCTGCTGTACTTTGGGCTCCACTAAAGTACAGTTGTGGAAAAAATTATTAGACCACCTTTGTTTTCTTCAGTTTCTTGTTCATTTTAATGCCTGGTACAATTAAAGGTACATTTGTTTGGACAAATATAATGATAACAACAAAAATAGCTCATAGTAGTTTAATTTCAGAGCTGATATCCATCCATTTTCCATGTTTTTTTGATAAAAGCCAAAATCACTTCAGTTCTTACATCAGTATCTATGGCATTGTACTGACAAAAACAGCGCTTGTAGACATTCCATGTTTTCTTTTCTGTCTTTTTTAGTCATATGATACACACAGGAGTTAGTACTTGATTGCATAACCATTGTTTTTGATGACTTTTGATGGTCTAATAATTTTTTCCGCGACTTTATGTTCAGACTGTAGATCCACAGTAATGAAAAAGTTCCTGGATTATGTTTGTTTCAGCATCAGAGCAGTTCCATCTAAATCAGTGCTGGAATAGATAGAAAAAGAGTTTCGAAATGAAAAAAAATTAAGAACAAACCTCAAACATCTAAATGGTTTGTTGTCCTTTGTGTTTTTCTGTGCAACTTTGTGATTTTAATTCATTGTAGCAACACTGGGGTTTTTCTACAGACACAGAAACAGCAGCTCCTTTTACTTTCTGATTATTTCCCCATATGTGAAAGTCTGTCCAGGAGAAAATGCCAAAAAGACATCATATTACGTGACACCAAAGTGAGGTTACTTGTCATGTGTCTCCAAGAAAAGGGTCAAAAGCATCAATGTTTCAAGTCATTGGAATAGAATAAGGCCAAAGATAATGAATTTGGAATTAAAAAAAAAAATAATAATAAAACCATACAGGAAATGTGTGCTCAGCTCAGTCAGAGGAGCTGGTTCTGATGATCTGTGTTTGGTGGTTTTAAAGCTTCAAATGTGGTTTCATTGTGAACGTTATGTGTCCTCACATGTGTAGAGGAACAGATGTGTGTGTTTCACATGTGGTCTTGATTTTCCACAGTCACAGATTCCAGACCTTGAAGCGTTTCCCAGAAGAGAAGAAGAATCTACAAGAAAACAGACTCAATAAACCCTCAGACTCACAGATTTAACTGAAAGTAAAATAATACATCTTATAGTTTTAAAACTTCCATTAGCCTTTTTTTATGATTGATCTGTTAGTTTGGTTTAAGTTAATTGGTGCATGAGTCGTTTTTTTTTTTTACTTAGACTTTTCATTTTTCAGGTACGAGCAAAGTTTTGATTGATAGAAACGAAAAGAGGTCAGAAGTACGGGAGGTTCTGGAGAATTTTACATGAAGTGGAAAAAAAAGGGGGTGGGGGGGCATCTTCACATGGTGGTATGGAGAACAATATGTGGGAATCCCCAAATAGA
This sequence comes from Sphaeramia orbicularis, assembly GCF_902148855.1. Classification (NCBI taxonomy): domain Eukaryota; kingdom Metazoa; phylum Chordata; class Actinopteri; order Kurtiformes; family Apogonidae; genus Sphaeramia; species Sphaeramia orbicularis. The sequence continues at coordinate 50,533,388 of NC_043970.1, read as the reverse complement.
TTCCACAGAAATACTTTCAAAACCATTTACTGTCATATATTGGCCTGTATCAACACACTAACCAACAGGAACAAAAAAAATAAAATAAAATGGCAAAACTCTTAAAAAGTAAATGTATTCACATCAAAATGAAACTGTTACACTATAGGTTAAAGTTATAGGTAAATGTAAAAGGTTTCATATTGAGCTGTAATCCTGTTTATTAAGAAACTCTAACACCGGGGAAAACAAAAACGACTTTACCGGCTGATTTTGTTCATGTCAGAGGTTGACAGTAATACATGCATTTGGTTGTTAATAATATATAGTTTGAGCAGGTAAAAGTAGATTAATGATGAATCAGCTGATATAAAAGAAAACTTCATTGCATATTTAGACTTTTCTTTCTTATTCTACATACTTAACTCAACTATTTACAAGCCTTTTCATACAGACATGGAGCGGTAAGCGCCTCACAAAACAAAGCACATAAAATTAAAAGGAAAAAAAAGAGAAATTATGAAAACTCTGCAACACAAAAAACTAGAAAACAATACTTAAGCACATAAATTAAAAGAAAAAGAAGAGAAATTATGAAAATTCTGCAACACAAAAAACTAGGAAACAATACTAGCAGGATTAAAATTCAATTGAATAAACAAAAAACAGAGATTAAACCATATAAGAAACAGTGATTTAGTTTGAAAATTAGGATAATTTACAATATTTATAATATTTATAATACTCTTTAGTTCTGCAGAAAAATGTTGCAAATGAGCTGTTTGGACACTTTAAGATGTAAAATGTGTTTGGATCTAATTTCACTTTGTTGTAGTTCAGCAGAATTTCCAGCAGGAGGAGACAAACACTGATAAAGGGATGAAGTGGACTTTATTTTATCACTTGATGCGCATATTTGCCTCATATATGCACACAGAATTCGGTAATTCTTTTAACTTTTTTAATTTTTCTTTGTCTATTTTGTTTGTAAACAGAAAATACATGTATATTGGACCTTATTACATATTAAAATCAAATGAAATGTTTAAAATTTGAGCAAAAACTGTGTGTTTCTGATAAAAGAATAATTTATTGTAAAAATAAATTTACTTTAATAGTTTTCAAATCAGCTACAATGAGTTCACATTGGCATTAAATACTATAGTAAATACCATAACTGTGTAATGGAACCCTGATGTAGACAGGACTGTTTTATTTTGGTCACTTTCCACATCTCTGAGTTACACAAGAGGAAACAGTCTGACATTATTTTAACCCTGGAAAACAGCTGAGACACAAACCAGCTGCCGGGAAACCTGCAGACATCTGAGGGTTGAAGGTCAACGTATTTACTTCTCCTTTCATTAATGAGTCTGAACCCTCAAACAGACGTTCAAAAAAAAATAAAAAATAAAAAATAAAAAATAACTGACAAACTGAATTTCTCAGTTTGGAGAAAACCAGGCCACTTTCCAAAACAACATCCCACATCACCACATTCTTTTACTCATTTAGAAATCTTTCACTTTTCACTTTTCTTTTTTTGGTTTGTTTTAGGGTTTTTTTCTTCTTTTTTGGGGGGGTTTATAGGTTTGTAGGTTTGTTGTATAATTTCTTTGTATATATTGTGTCTACATGGTTCCTTATGTATAAGTACATGTTTATGCAAATGTATAATTTAAAATAACTAAAAAAAAAAAAAAAAGAAGAAGAAATCTTTCATTTTACAAACATGTGCTACTTTCTGAGTGCATGTTGTTCTTTATAACTGTAGCTACACTAAACAGAACATTATTATTCTGAATATACGTTATTTAGAGTTCGTCCTGATTCTGAATGTATTAAATTCTGCTCCACTGAATCACATTATCCCACTAATAATCAAAATAACAGTCCAATCAAAGTAAAAATGCTTGTTTTAACCACCCCAGTTGCTGTGGTTTCAGTATTTTTCAGTGTACTTGAAATAATTCTGATCGCTTTTTCATACTTTAAAAATTTGAAAAGCAAAGTGTATACTGTATATCAGTGGTTCCCAACCTTTTTTGATTTGTGATCCCATTTGAACATCACAAATTTCTGGCGACCCCAGACATTCAAAACGGAGACTTTTTTTTGGGTAAAATTAATTTGTTTTTGATCTTGTAATAATTTGCAATACTATGTTGCAAAAAAACGCTAATTTTAGAGGACATTTAGTCTATATAATGTATATTATTATGAACGGAGGCAGTAAAACCAGGTGTAGATTACTGCACAAAGTGAGAATTTGATTTTCCTTGGTCAGGATATGTACAGTCAGTCCAGCTTGGATTTACAAGGAGGACAGTTAATACTGAACAAACAAGAACTCAAACTATGAATTATGAAAGAGCTGCAGCATCTGAAACTGACCACAATGAACATTTGACAGATAAACAGAACCACAGTGCTGCAGTGTCAGCCTCACAGTTTGTCATGTCTTTTATGTATTGGGATTGCCTCTGTCAACACACCATATATTTTTTATTAGTAAGTTTTAAATTTTATTTTTATCAATTACTAGAAATTTCAGGTGACCCCATTTGAATACCAGGTGACCTCAGGTGGGGTCCCGACCCCAAGGTTCAAAACCACTGCTTTAGTGTGTACATAGGTTACTCTGATAACGCTGGTCTCCAATTTTTTTTCATTTATTTATTAATTTTTTTCAGAAATTGTCAGCTTCAGAGATTAATTGTGCTAAATGTTCCATATTTTAATAAGATTAATTGGAAAACAAATTACAAAAATGCCGGTTTTGCTGATGTTTTCAAGGTATACGATGAAGTGTTATGACACATGTATTACACATATGGTTTATGTACATTTATACAATAAAATTCAAAGTGTTCCACCAGATAGAACCTGTAAAGTGAATGTATTGTCATGTGCAGACAGTGTTTTGAAGTAGAGCTGGTAGCTCTGACACTAATATTCCTTTGGAGTTAAACCCATTCTCTCATTGATTCTCGAATTTCTTATTTTGACCCAAGACTGTATCTTGGAAACTTCAGCCAACTAGCTTTTATTTAAAAAAGAAAAAAATCCAAATAAACAAAACAAAACAAAACAAAAAAACATATTTATTCATTTTTACAAAAAAGAGCAGCTTTCTCATATTTATTGACTGATGGTAAAGCACTAGAAGGCCAAATGATGGCAATGAGTGGATCTGGATCCCGGTGCTTCCCAAAAACCACTGAAAAACAATGAAAAATACTCTTCCAGAATGAGTAAAGTTTAATGCATGACCAGATGGAGTGCGTCAAGTTGCTGATTGCAGACTTGCATTGGTTGCAAACTGGTGACACATTGGTAAAAAAGTTATTTAACTTCTCCCTGAGTAGTAGAGTCTATGAAATGTTTTAAACTGTATAAGATTGTGCCTGGTGTTACTCTCTAAACATTCACCCCAGACCTCATCGGTTAGTTTTACCCCCAGCTCATCCTCCCATGCCCTCTTAATTTTAGTCATGTCTAATACAGTCCCATCATACAAGATCTGATGAAAATATTATACTGCCCCCCCCGACTGACAGGGTCAGATTTATTTATTGTTTTCAGGGCCTCATGTCTGGTTAAGACACCAAAGTCTGACACCTTTTTCCTGACGTAATCCTGGATCTGTAAGTATCAAAAAAAAACTTGATGAGTAGATATTGTATACAGAGCAAAAGATACAAAGCTCCCGTTAACATATAGAACTCCTATTACACAGATCCCTTTCTGTCTCCACGCCTCACCCAACCTTCTGACTGGATTTTTCCACTCACACATGGTAAAATTTCCCTACTTTTGTTCTGGAAGCATTTTACTTGTAGACCAGTGTAATGTGTATGTTGACATGGTTAGAACTGTGAACTTCATTTATGTGCAAAGTAAAATTTCACCAGTTTTGCCTGAAATATAGCAGCAGAAGATGATCTTTTGCAGCTTTTTATTATGAAGATAACCCAGATGGATCCACAGTATGGTCTGGGGAAAAATATTGTTGCTTTTTTTTTTTAGAAAAAAAAAAAAAAACATTTAAAATGATGTATTATTCATGTCTCTATCTTAAATACTTTTTGAATTACAGTATAAAATGTAGTCGGGCACTCCCTACATAACCACGTGACTTGACCCTTCTATTTTTGCAAGCCTTTCAACCATAGTCATGTGAACTAATGTTACCATCAGATCAAGGCTTTATTTTCCTGTTGAAAGATTCTCATAGGTTTACACTATCCCTCTTATTCAGATTGAAAATTCATTCCAATCAGACCAGTCTCCAACTGAAGCCAATATATGACATTTGACTCTGTATGGACCCTAATGTTCCACCAATAATGTGAACAGCACTTAAATCAGAGTCTAAGAGGGAGGTTGTGTTGGGCTTTTTACATGGAACAGGGTTTGGGTTGTAACAGAGGTGTGAGGTCTGTGTTCATGTACCACTTCTGCAACGAACATGTGTCTAAATCCCAACCAAAACTACATTTTAACCCATAAAGACCCAGTGATACTTCTGTGGCAGTTCCAAAATGTTTTTTTCCTCTATATTTAGCTTTTAAGTAATTTATCGCCATTTATTTTCATATTATCCTCTGTGTTTTGCATTTTTTCCAATAAAAATCTGATATTTTCCTATATTTAATTCACTGATCATGTAGATCAGGGGTGTCAAACTCATTTTAGTTCAGGGGCCACATTCACCCCAATATGATCTCAAGTGGGCCGGACCAGTAAAAGAATATCAGTGAAAAAAGTAAAATTACATCATTTCCTTAAAAGTCTGAATAACGTGAACAACTTGAAATGTGTTAAGAAAAATAAGTGCAGTTTTAACAATATTCTGCCTCAGTTTATCATTTACACTTGTGCATTATAACTTACATTACAATTACAAATACACAAAACATTTAGTAAAATTAAAATATTGTTAAAAATATTGTTGAAATTGCATTTAATTTTGTCAAGACTTTTCACGTTCATATTTCTTCAGGTTATTCACATTTTTTGTAAAAGGATAGTTTGTTAATGCAAGCATTTTAATGTAATTTTACTTTTTTTTTATACTAAAGCAAAGATAAAATCTGTAGTAGTCATTATTTATAGGTTATTATGACAGTATTTTTCTGGTCTCACCCAATTGAGATCTAATTGGTTTATATGTGTGTGTATGGAACCTGAAATTACATGATTTTTACACTATTGATTAAAATCTTCAGTGTAATTTTTGCATTTCATAAATTCATCCCACGGGCCAGATTGGACCCTTTTGCGGGCCGGATTTGGCCCCCGAGCCGCATGTTTGACACCTGTGATGTAGATGTTCATAAACGCTCAGATTAAAGTTGAGGGTTATTCTATCAAAAACAGAGAAAAAAACTGAAGGAAAAGGGAATTTTTCAGTAAAATCTCTCATTAACTGAACATAAACCCAGTGTGTCCATCCACTGTCATTGATCCAACTCCATGGGTTTTACTGGTGAATCAATGTTGTAGAAGATGACAGTGTTTCCACGGTAACTACAGAGCCTCTGAACATCCAAATGGGTCATATCTGATGACCATGAAAAGATGAAGAACTGCACTTTACTTAAATTACTGAAATGTATCAATTAGATTAGTTCACCAAAAATTCCTGAACATTTTAAATCAGTAGATGCTTTTAGTCGTCACCAGCCATTTAGGTTTGAGAGGGTTAACCGTGTAAACAGCTGAGTAAGAAACTTCACCACTGACCCCTCACCCTCTTTCTACCCTTAACAGTCTGAACACACAGTCCACCTTCCTCTTCCTCCTCATTTCTGTTGTGGGGGCAGACTGTCCCATGTCTTTGTGATGAAACAGCTCAGTTTCCTGTTCGTGCTTGCTCAGTGTGCGTCTGTGCTCTTAAATGGCATTCGTTGGAGGGTTCAGACTTGTTTCCATGCACTAGAAGACTTGGAAAAAACTCACAAAGGTGAAGATATGACATGTCCTCTCACATGTAAACACAACAGGTTATCAGCAGGGTGGCAGTGGGATCAAAACTGATGATTATCGTACTGTGTATGCATGCATGTCTGTTTATCTATTTATTTTTTAAATTTAACCCTTTATTGGGCAAGTGACTATTTTTGGCAATTTCTGCACACATTACAAGATAGTAACAGCAACAGGTATAGAGAGGCAACAATCTCAGGTCCACTGTGGTCTACAGGGTCTGTAAGGTCCACCTCAGCATGAACAGTTAGTGGACCTGCTTTGTTAGGTACCATGAAGTAATGGTACTAATTTGATGGTACTTAAGTGACTTTGAGTACTTAGAGAAGCACTATATAATACAGATTTACTACTACTACTACTACTACTACTACTACTACTACTACTACTACTACTACTACTACTACTACTACTACTACTACTACTACTACTACTACTACTACTACTACTACTACTACTACTACTACTACCTCCGCCAAGGAGGTTATGTTTTTGCCAGGGTTTGTTTGTCTGTTTGTTTGTTTGTCCGTTAGTGTGCAACATAACTCAAAAAGTTATGGACAGATTTGGATGAAATTTTCAGGGTTTGTTGGAAATGGGATAAGGAAGAAATGATTAAATTCTGGTGGTGATCGGGGGTGGGGGGGCGCCACTGATCAGCCTTGGCGGTGGTCTGTGCTCTCCGAGTGCTTCTAGTTATTATTATTATTATTATTATTATTATTATTATTATTATTATTATTATTATTATTATTATTATTATTATTATTGTAAGGAATGATGTTCAAAGGGATAATGTGGATGTGGACAGGTGTCTGGATCAGCATTTATGTTGGTCTAATCTTCTAAAATACATGTTCCTTACACGTGTTTTTCTTGGTTTTTTTAATATATTTAATTCTTGATTTTTTATTTATTTATTTTTTTTGCCATTTATGGTAAGGAACCAAATATGGTAACTTCACTGACAATGATTTTCTACATTAACCCATGAGGACCCAGGGTGACATTTGTGACAGTTCCCAAATGAATTTTTCCTCTATATTTAAGAGTGATAAGTGTTTTATCACCATTTATTGTAATACTGTCTTTTGTATTTTGTGGCATTTTCAGTGAAAATCAGGTATTTTTTTGACATTTAATTTACTAATCATGTAGAGGTTCATAAAAACTCAGAGTAAATTTGAGGATTACTATATCATAAACAGAGAAAACTGAAGAAAAACTGACTTTTTCAGTCCAGTCTCTGATTAACTGAACAAAAACCCAGTGTCCATCCACTGTCACTGATCCAACTCCATGGGTTTTACCGGTGAATCGATGTTGTAGAAGATGACGGTGTTTCCACAGTTACCAGGCTGTTGGAGCAGAACATCTAAAAGCTTTCTTTTCCAGTTCTCTTCTGACTTTTGGAACTTGTAGATATAGCAGATCCTGGGACTGGAGACTGTAATTATGTAAGTCATTCCAACAGATGCAGACCAGTAAATATGATGGAATACATTTATAATTAAAGGAATACGAGTGTTTTAGTCTGAGTGTAAGGTTCGGTCCATCCAGCTGGAGCGTACAAAAGACAATGATGAGTCTGAGCTCTGATAATAAACCTCAGAGCACCGTGATAAACAGTATCAAGGGCACGCAAACACTGAGATGACGCATTTATATAAATAATGCTCCTGTAATCAAGCACAGACATAAGTTGCAACACCAACTACTGAAAGGATCTGAAAAAGAAAAACAGGAGGAATCTCACCTGTGAGTGGATATCATTTCCACCTGTTTCCGTTTGACTCATCTCTAATGACAGATTTTTAACCTTTAATCATCCACCTATTACATCTGACTCACACACACGATGTCTAGTGTGAATTTTCAGCCTTTTATTTAATGACCATGACAATTTGAGGTTCAGTTGGAAACACCTGAACATAAAATGATCATAAGTCTATAAACTTTTTGTTTTTGTTAACGCTGATGTTGTCTTTGTGATGCCTCAGATGTTTATATGGCTGCTCTGCTGTAGCTAAGACTGTTATTTAGAATTCACTGGTTAAATCTATTTCAGCAGAAATGCTCTGAAACTGAGCTCAGTCCAATTCTTTTCTCTTCTTTTCCCCTCTTCTTTACAGGGTGTATAAGCAGCACAATCAGTTTGATGTACATTTCTGCTGTATTGTAGTCGTCTGTCCGTAATTGCATTATCTGAAGAATGCATTGAGATATCTGCACCAAATTTATACTGTGGATGCATCTTGGCATAGAGCAGAAGAATATTAAAAACAGGTGACCTTGACCTATTTTTTCAAGGTCAAATGGCATCAAATGGAGACATGTCCACCAAATGTATACCATGTATACATCTTGGCATGGCTTGATTTGTTGGGGCGATAGGTTTGCTGGAAATAGCCTTGTGCAGTTATAATATCTGAGTACTTTCAAGTATAAATATGTATGTTACATGTTTTACACAAAGACAATCTAATGTAAACTAGAATAGCACTTAGAGAGCACAGACCTCCGCCAAGGCAGATCAGCCCCCCCCGATCACCGCTAAAATTTAAACATTTCTTCCTTGTGCCAGTATCAATATTTTCTGAAAATTTCATGAAAATCCGTCCGTAACTGAGTTATCTTGCTAACAAACACACAAACACGCACGCAAACACATAACGCAAAGCTATCACAATACCTCCTGGCGGAGGTAATAATTATAGGGCAGTAACTTTCACCAGAATCGTACACTATATTTGGCTGAGGGGGATTAAAAGTGCACAACACGTTATGTTTCTTTCTGTACTTTGTGTGAAATTTCTCTCAGAATGAAAAGTAAATGGCATTAATGTGAAGACAAATACGGTGAAAATTATGTAGATGAGGCTGCATTTCCATTCTGTTCTGGTTTCACTTGAATTTTGGCAGGTTTACTTGTTTACTGCATGTTCAGTGATACTGTTTGAATGACACATGACTGTGGTGTGATCGGTGTTCAGGTAACATCAGTTCAGCGGAATGAAGAGCCGACTATCATACATGCTAGAACCTGCAGCAGAAAAACATCTGCATGTCACATTTTTTGAGTTTTGCTGTTGAATCTGCCTTGACTTGTCTGTGAATGTGCCACCAGAGAAGAAAATACATGATGACTAATGAGGTTACATTTTGGATTTGGCTCAGTTCAGTTATTTATGGTTAATAATTTAGAAAATTTAGAGCTAGATTCATGCTTTTGCTAAAGGCAAATAAGAGCGACAAAAACTATATGTCATATTGTCTTGTCTGTCCAAGGTTTCCTTTAAGATACCCTTCAGGTGTCTATCAGCCTGTTTACATGACCGCAAAAATCTGATAAGTGGGAGTAATTACCTGCACCAGGGGGTATTGTGATCACTTTGCTTTGTGTGTTTGCGTGTTTGTTTGTTTGTTTGTTAGCAAATTTACAGGAAAACTATTCCAACCATCTTTACCAAATTGTACCCACAGATAGGCCTAGGCCCTGGAACCAACCCATTAAATTTTGGGCCAAGTAGGCCAAAGTTCAAGGTCACAGCAAGGTCACAAAATCTACAATTTTCCTATCTCTCATTATTGAGCAATTTTTGAAAATTCCTAAAAAATTCAAAATGACTCAGATTAGCCTCCAATTTGAGCTTATAACAATATCTTGCATCTGGCACAAAATTGTCCACATCCACGGTGGAATGTGGACTCTGGACATTTACATTTAACACTGAAAATCCCATTTACCACACATTTTTCATTAGAACTCAACAAATATTGATTGGAATTGAATCTAATTTGACATACACATGACTGGTAGCAAGCTTCGACTTTTTCTGCTGTATGGAACAACCTGGAAACTGTTTAATTTAAAAAGAAATAGTCAGTCCACATGCACACTGTTTGGGGTGCTTGGTGGAGGTTTGCGTTCTCTGAACACTTGTTATATAATTGAAATGATCTGATCTTGACACAAGCACATGGAGAACCCAAAAGCAGCACCACTGATTCAAGTCTTTTGACAAATTTATTATCAGACGAACTAGTAACAGACAAGGAACAGAGGGTGGGTTGGTCAAGGCAGGAAGGGGGTCGTGAACCGGAGAATCCAGACAGAACCAGAGGGAGCAGGCTGAGCCGTGGTCGGAGGACGGAAGGTGGGTCGATATCCAGGGCAGAGACAAACAGGCTTGGTCGGGCGAAGGCGGGTCGATACCGGGGGCTGAGGACAGGCAGGCGTAGTCAGACGAGCGGGGGTTCAGGGAATCCGGACAGGTGGGTCAGGTCGGGACAAAACAGGTTCTGGATCAGAGGTTCAGACAGGTAACGCTGGATAGTTGCAACTGGGTTGAACAACCTGGTAAAATACACATGTACAGGCAGAGGTTAAACAGGCCCAGGCCTAATGAGCAGCAGCTGGGACCAACAGGTGAAAGGAGTTGAGTAATTAGGGGAAAAGTCAGAGATGAGGAGGTGTGACTGAGAAAGCGAAAGCAAGTAGAGATGTGACAGATCTGTTTACATGCACTTCAGAAATGTATGCTGATGAATTTCACACACACACAAAAAAAAACAAACAAACAAAAAACACATGTAAAATATTAAAGAAAAAAATACAGAAATTTGGTATTTACATAAATATAATCACAATTAAATGCTATTTACATATTTACATTGTGGTTGCACATGCACATGGTGTGATATGGGGGCGAGTGGGGTGGAATGACCTGTGGTATCGATAATCAAAAACCCTGGTTTAGACACTCTAGTTCACTATCAGATTTCCTTCGAAGTACAGATGTGTGTATTGATGGTAGAATCAAACTTCCTATCATAGTTTTCTGCTCACTTTTGACTACGTAACTTCGAGTTTCTACACTTATTCTAACCCTAACCCCAAAAGAATTAAATTAAACCAGATTAACATGTATACATGCAGAAAGATGTCGAAGTATTGGAGAGAAAAATCAGGAGTGGTCTGTAATCTGATTTATTATAATCAGATTACTGCTGTTATCTGATGATCCAGATCAGATTATCCTGTTTACATGATCCATTGAATAATCTGATAACTCCAGAAATCAGATCATGATCGGAGTATTATTGTGGATGTAAACAGGCTCAGTGTGATGTCTTCATTGTTGTATTTTTCCATTTTAAGAAGCTCCACGCATTTTCTTTTTGTGACAAGTCAGGACAGCATCAGACCAGCCCAGCTCCTGCATACTCCTCTGCAGCCTGGCCCTCAGAATGTGGTGGTTTTTTCTCAGTGAAATATGCCTGGTGTCTCAGAAGTCGTCTTGGTGGGTAAGGCAGCATGTGTCGCTCTAAGGCTACGATCAGACTGCAGGAAAATGTGACCCAAAGCTTTTTTGCCCATATGTGACCTGTATCTGATTTGTTAAAGACAGTTTGAACAGCACAAATCCAATTTCAAATCTGACCCAGGCCGCTTTCATATGTGGTCCTAAATCTGATACGTACACTGTAAAAAAAAAAAGACTGTAGAATTAACACCGAAAAGTTGTAAAATTGCAGCATAAAAAAAACTGTAAGTGACAATACAATGCAAAGTTGTTTATTTGAAAAGATTTGTGTGAACGATTGAATCAAATATAGCTGTAGTTTTTACAGGAAGAGTATGTGAACAAAACCAGATTTGTATGTAGAAATTATGTATCTCTATTGTTTTTAGAAAATAAAACTGTAAATTAAAAAACAATGTGTGCCGTTTAAATTTCAAAGACCAAAGTTTATTTCTCTCAAATATTGTTCACAAATCTGTCTAAGTTTGTGTTAGTGAACACTTCTCCTTTGCTGAGATAATCCATCCACCTCACAGGTGTGGCATATTAAAATGCTGATTAGACAGCAGGATTATTACACAGGTGTGCCTTAGGCTGGCCACCATAAAAGGCCACTCTAAAATGTGCAGTTTTATCACACAGCACAATGCCACAGATGTCACAAGTTTGGAGGGAATATGCAATTGGCATGCAGACTTCAGGAATCTCCACCAGAGCTTTTGCCTGTGAATTGAATGTTCATTTCTCTACCATAAGCCATCTCCAAAGGTGTTTCAGAGAATTCATGAAGACTGCATGAGGAAAATGGTGGTCACACCAAATACTGACTGGTTTTCTGACCCCCCTGGACCACCCAATACAGTAAAAGTGCACATTTTGGAGTGGCCTTTTATTGTGGCCAGCCTAAGGCACACCTGGGCAATAATCCTGCTGTCTAATCAGCATCTTGATATGCCACACCTGTGAGGAGGATGGATCATCTCAGCAAAGGACAAAGGAGAAGTGCTCACTAACACAGATTTAGACAAATTTATGAACAATATTTGAGAAAAATAGGCCTTTTGTGTACATAGAAAAAGTTTTAGATCTTTGAGTTCAGCTCATGAAAAATGGGAGCAAAAACAAAAGTGGGGCATTTATATTTTTGTTCAGTGTAGAACCACAAAGTTTGAACGTGGCTGTAACTCCATATTGTGGATCATGACCGTGGTCTACTACAGTAATCCGAACCTGTGTTTGTGTCAGATATAGATGAGTGATAGTTCCTCATGTGGTGTCGTTTGATAAATCACACATCATAGTGTTCATCTTAGACCTGTGTCTTTGCCCTTTAAGCACTGAAACACATGCCTTGAACCTTTAAATTACACACCAAAGAAGATGAAGAATCCAAATCTCTATGTTTTTAAGTTTTTCAGTATTTTCCACAGTTCCTCATCTGTCTTTGCTTTTAAAGGACAAGACCTTTTCTAGATGGGGCTTTGATCGTGATTATTTTACCTTTCCCGAACATCAAGTGAAGGCCTGGGGGTAGATCTAAGAGAAAATCATAAAAACTATATAAACATGAGCCAAAAAGGGTAGAAACCCTCACCACCTGAATCTATCCCAACAGTAGACAAAAAAAGGTGCTTAGACCCACAAAACCAAGTGGGAAAAAAAATGGGGGGTGGGGGGTCTTTTCTTTCAACGGCAATACAGGGGGATCAGAATGGAGCTGTTGACTCCTCAGAGGTCACAACCAAACTGAACAGTGGGCGTCAGCCTCCTTATATCCCCTCCCACTCAGGACAATTGTCCTCAGCTGTGGTGGAAACACAGGCGCATCCACTCACCTGAAAACTAACAATGAGGCTGCTTACGTGACCATGAATGTCCGATAAATGGGAGTAATCCCATAATTGTAACCCTGGTTTAGACACTCCAGTCCTTATCGGATTTCTTTTGGAGTATGTTATGTAGTGGTGGTAGAATCAAACTTCTTGTTATTGTCTTCCGCTCATATTTGACTACGGAACTTCAGTTCTCTACTATTTTAATTGTGTTTACGCATGCACAGACGTAAAAGAACGAAATAGATCAGATTAACCTGTACAGGTGACATGGGAGTACTGGGGAGAAATCCTGGTGTTTTAATCCGAGTTCTCATAATCAGATTACTGCTGTTATCTGATCAAACATATCAGATTATCCTGTTTACATGATCACGTCAATAATGTGACAACTCCAGAAATCGGATAATGATCGGAGTATTAGTGTGGATGTGAACAGGCTCATTACCACCATGCATTATCATTGTTGGATGTTCCTTTGTACATCAGATATTCACTGGATCTGGATTCATCAGAATTGTATTTTGTGCAATCTCTAGTTTCATAGACACTTTCCAATCCTTTTTCCCATGTAATACATCCAGTCAGTTTTATATTACCATCACCTGCTTCAAATCGCAATGTCACTGAATTATTCCTACTCATTAGTGACCATAAATGACCTCTGATTTTTTTTTCAATGTTTTATCCTGAATGGATGCACATGTACAAACAAAATGAAGGTGAGCACGCAAACACATGACACATGATGTGATCTGATTTATAATTGTATGTTGTAAATCTAGTTGCGTGCTCATAATTTACTACTCTTAGATTTAAAGTACACATTTACAAAGAAGTGGGTCAACTCACCCCAAGATGTATGGAAATAGACCACATACATGTCTAATATAATAATATTAGTCTAATTAATACACCAAAACCAATTTCAGATTTTGCTTTATTGGAATGTCACACTAACATTTTTACCATAAACTCCTCACAGTTTCACATAAATTCAGCTTAAATCACCAAATTTGAGAAAATGTTCTAGACAACCATGTTCAATTTGCTTCACACTTTGTGTGTTGTTTACTAGGACTATTAACAGTATTTTTATGGAAGTATGACACAAATTGAACATGGTCAGTCAGGAGGTGTCTGGTGATTTCACATGGATTATCCCAAACACACCCATACATTCTAAAAAAAAAAAAAAAAAAATAGGGCCAAGGGTCCTGTAGTCCAACAGCATATTTAAAGACATTCATTGACATTCATTTCACCTTTCAAGGTCACTCAAGGTCAATGGTCATGGCACCAAATTAAAGCCCATATGTGACTTCTTATCTATTAGTGATTATATCACTATCTTCAACTGTTTTGAAATTATAGCACTTTGACATGTTTCCCATTATAAACCAAAGGGGATTTTTAAAATTTAAAAAATTCATTAAAAAATAAAAAACTCAATATCTCTCAGTTTATTTGAACAAACTTGGTAGACATTGCCCTAAGGAACCTCTGCTATGAATTTCAATCGATTCTGGCAGACAGTTTTGGAGAAGACATTTCTATAAATCTGGACATAAATGACCTTGGGTTTGACCTTTCACAATCAGTCAAGGTCAAAGGTCATGGCACCAAATGAAAGCCCCTATGACAGACAGACAACACCTGATACCAGTAGTCCATTGGACCCTTTGGGCCATTGGATTAAAAAGCAGAAAAACAAGTGCTGGTGATTTGTTTTCAGTGGATACAAAATGTAAGAAAAAGTAAAAAAAACTTTCATGACTGTGAAAAATAAAACAACACAAAGTAATAGTTCAAATTCTATTAAATTATTTACAAAAAGATATAAAATGTTCATAAAATGTAAAATATATATATATCTGCTTTAGTAGAAACTTGATAAACAGGACATTTTTAAAGCAGCGTATGACATTCGTCACCAATTTTTCATCAAATCTGTAAAACCCCAGTGATAGCCTAAGTATCATGAATCCGTTAGTCTTCCTGTGATTCACTTGGGTTTTACAGATTTGATGAAAAATAGGTGACAGATGTCATACGCTGCTTTAAGCGATTATTTAATACATACAGTAAAAAAACATTTCCACTATTTACATGGGGGGGGGGCATATACCTGTTAAAATCTGCACTTCCTGGTAGAGGAGGGGCAGGAACAGGCCACACCCACCCCTTTAATAAGATGGGTCAAGCCCATCTCCTGCCTTTCCTTTGTCTGATGTAGCATACAGCCTGTGTGAGACTGATTTTAGCCCACTGATTGGATCAATAGATGCATATTTGCACCATTTGCACTTCACATTTTGGTTATTTAAGTAAATTTCCTTTAGTTTGGAATTGCATGGTTAATTTAGTTTAATAGATTTTTCTTTGTTTAAACCTTTCATCATCTGATCTGAAATAAGTAAAAGCCTGTAAATAATCCTGCTGAAGACTAAAATAAAATCCTAGACCACTTCATACCTTACTGCATTATCTCATCCTACATAGTTTTTACAATACCTAAACACAAACTCAGATTAGGACCCTGTTCCAAAGCACTAAAGTTGTCCAAACATATTATTTTCTCTATTGTGACCCTAATATGCCACTGTACTCACACACAGAGTGATACGAAAATAACATTTTTGGAATGATACACCTCACCAAAAGTAATATTGTAAAACATCTTTTGTTGTAAATCTTGTGACGCATTGAGCATTAAAAATGTAACTGTGCTCTTTATCCTGATGGCGGTGCATCCTAACATACAACAGTTTTTCTTATTGGACAAAAGTGACAAACGGTATCTTAACATAATACAGTTAAAGGAGAGGGATGGTGGGCGTGGCTTTGATGTGTGATCTCTCATTATGAGTCAAAGTCCCGCCCCTTTCTGGTTGTATCTCATTAGACCAGGGGTGTCAAACTCATTTTAGTTCAGTTCCACATTCAGCTAAATTTGATCTGAAGTGGGCTGAACCAGTAAAATAATAAAATAATAATATATAAATAATGTCAACTCCAAACTTTTCTCTATGTTTAAGAGCGAAAAAAAATTAATTTACATTATGAAAAGGTTTATATCTACAAACTATCCTTTCAAAAGATGTGAATAACATGAACAGACTGAAAAAATAACTGTGATTTTAACAATATTCTGTCTCAGTTTATCATTTACACATGTACATTATAACGTACAGATCACAGTGGATCTACAAACACATAAAACATTTAGTAACAGACAGAATATTGTTAAAATTGTACTTACTTCTCTTAAGACATTTCCAGTTGTTCATATTTGTTCAGATTATTCACATTTTTTGCAAAATTATACTTTGTTTTAGTGTAAATACATGAAAATATTTACATTTACAAAGAGAAACATTTGGAGTTCCCATTACTTCTATGTTATTATGATAGTATTTTACTGCTCCTGCCCACTTCAGATTAAATTGGTCTGAATGCAGAACTCCAACTACAAGGATTGTTAATATCTTAGTGTTATTTTTGGATTTCACAAATTCATCCCATGGGCCAGATTGGTCCCTTTGGCGGGCCGGATTTGGCCCCCGGGCCGCATGTTTGACACCTGTGCATTAGACCTAATAAATGTATCATAGCCAATGGGGAGAGATATATTATTTTTTTGATCCCCTTTGAATCATGCCATCATTTGTATATATCTTTGCCGATTTAAAAGACAATTTTACAAGTTAATAAAGTCAAAACTCTGCCTCAACCTGTGAAAATACAGAAATACAAAGACTACACAACAGAGCATCATGGCACGGATGTCATTAACTGTCTCTGGGTGATGTGTTCAGAGTCACTGAAGATGTCTCTGCAGCTTCAACACAAGCAGACTGTAGTGACTTTCACCTTTCATACTTTTTCACCACGGTCTAGACTCTAGAAGGTTAGAAGGTAAATGTTGGTGTTGTTGACGTGTATCATGTGTGATGAGAGATGCAGTCCATTGAGCTGTTCAACACAACACTGGATGTTATTTTACCATCTCTGCCAAAAACTATGACTTTCTTCGCTCGTAAAATTATCCTTTAAATTGAGAAATATGGAGGCATCATTGAGAGAGAAATCAAACATTTGTCTCTCACCATTTCCTGTGGTGTTATGTTGCCTCCACGTGCCATCGGGAAGGTAATCCTCTCCACTTGTGTATTCGAAATTACAAGTGCATTGTGTTCAAGTGCTTTTTTTGTTGTAACGAAATGAAAAACGGCCGACACAGTTTCTCATGACCTGCTTCTTGGTTTTGTTACTTCATCTACTACTACTTTTTAATTCATTTTTTTGCAAATTGTGTCTGCTATAAAACTACAGCAGAATTTAATAAAAGCATCGTTTATCATTTGCGATGAAATCTCTCATTGCTCTTTGCCATGTTGAAAAGGTCAAAGGTAGGAGCTCGTTATCAAAAAATGTTCCCAGTTCTCCAGTGGAAAATACGACGTGAGAGGGTGTTCATGTCCAATTTTGAGTTTGTAACCAGTATTTACCATAAATCTCATAGCACGTGAAGGCAGGATTTGTTCCCATGGAGCTCTGCAGAAGGGGCGGGACTTCGGTTGTCCATAGTTTTCTTGGTGCAGCATCCAGTGAATGTGAGAGAAACTGCAGCTTATTCATATAAAACCATCAGTATAGTGTATGTACACCAAAATAAATCTATCAGCTTACATACTCATAACAGTGATCCCAGTGGAAATGTTCATAGAATGAAGACATAAAAACAGCTGTAGCCAACTGAAACAGCAGCTTCCTGTTTCTCTTTAGCATGGCTTTGTTCACGTGCTCAGTGTTTGTCTTTCCTTTCAGTGTCTGTCTGCGTGTTTTCAGGTTTTGACTGGACTTGTGCGCTCTTTATTTGAAGGGCCATCGGGCATTTTCTGGTCGTTCACCAGCTCGTAGCCGCCTTTGCTTTCCAGATGCTCATCCTTGTGTACCGCCCGTCTGCGTAGCACCACAACAGTCAACAGGAAGCAGAGCAACGCCCCGCAAACAAACACCACCTGTACACCCAGAAACCTGCAGCAAGAACAAGCACAAATGAAACGCTGTCCTACAAACCCCAAAATAAAGACTGTATATGGTCAATACTGTGTTCAGATGTTTCTGACTTTTAAAAAACACCATCTTCAAAGAATGTAGCTGTTAAACGTTCTGAGTTGTTCTCTAGTTGCACAGGAAAAATTACTGAGCATTTTTTCCAGAGTCAAAATTATTTTCCTCAACAAGAATAAATTTAACTCTACACTGAGTAAATTTGGCTCTATATTGAGCTTGGAGAGCTCTACCCAACGAATAACTTTAACTCTTTTTAGAGAGGGACCAAATGTTATCTGAGTAGAGTAAAATTTTCTTCAATTTGAGTAAATTTTACTCAGGCAAATTTCCTGAGTGGTCTCTGTACAATATGTGTCTGCCTGCTGTTGGGTGATGGAGACCAAAACTTGGTTAAAAGGACTGGACTGAAACTCAAAAGCATCACCTTTCTCAAATGATTGCCTGTCATTTTTTTGTGACAAAAAAGTTATTTATTTATTTATTTTTTGCCTAAATCATCAAATACTGAGTTTCTGGTTAAGTTTTCTATTTCCTGAAAAATCTGGGGAAAAAAGTTACTTAGGTAATTTATTACCTCCGCCAGGAGGTATTGTGATCGCTTTGCTTTGTGTGCATATGTGCGTGTTTGTTTGTTTGTTAGCAAGATAACTCAAAAAGTTACGGACGGATTTTCATGAAATTTTCAGGAAATGTTGATACTGGCACCAGGAAGAAATGATTAAATTTTGGTGGTGATCAGGGAGGGGTGTTTTGAGTTATCTTGCAAACAAACAAACAAACACGCACAGGAGGCAGATCTGTCTTGGCGGAGGTCTGCGCTCTCCGAGTGCTTTTCTTGTTATTTATTTATTTATTTAACCAGGTAAGTTAGTTGAGAACTGATTGTCATTTTCAATAACGACCTGGACAAATAGAGACGAACCACCAGTCACTCTCACATTCACACCTATGGGCAATTTAGATTAACCAATTAACCTATTAGTGCATGTCTTTAATTCTATTATTAATAATAGAAAGTGACAAAGTGGTCACAATCCTGCAGAATGAGATCCCATGTCTATGTGGCTGTACAGTGTGAAAGTATGTGAATGTGTGCTCAATAATTTGTCAACATTGTATCTGACAGTATGCTCTTCAGCTCCACCACAGGCAAGACAAGTTTATTCATATAATGCATTTCATCTGCAAAAGTAGAGCATCGTAATCCAATGGGTGCCTTTATCATCACCTGATGAGTGTCAATCCAGTCTTTTTTGCTTGGTTTTGGTCTCCACCATCTCCTCAGAAAGTAGCTGCTACATAGTCCAATTTTATTCACTAACTGGTTTTATTTTAAAAAGAAGTATGTGGGTATATAGGTGAAAACTTTTGTTATGATGTGGCGCTATATAAACAAAATTTGATTGATTGACAATTGAACCATGACAAAAAGGGTGTTGTGATAAATGCTAACAAAGACAAAGTTTGGATATTGTTACTTGATATATACATCCAACTGGTCACACAAAAAACAAGTGATATGGCATCATAACATTCAGTACAATAATATTCAGTGCGTCTAGTAAACTCTGAAATCTGCTTATCTTTAACCAATAAACTGCAATGTTCGGTGATAGATGAAATGCTGCATTCAGGTACATCCTGTACCTCAGAAATTTAGACTCTTATGGATAACAATTGGCTATATTTTCTGTCAGATCATCCATCCCTAATGTGGACTCAGCTGATTGTGTTACCTCTGTCTGAAGCGGTCCAGGTTGTAGTAATGACAGGAAGTCTGCCTGTTGCACTTCCTGCCCCACAAGATGCAGGTGGAGTCGATGACGCTGCCGTACAGCACCGGGCCAGGCATGAACGCTAAAAACACACACAGGAAACATTAGCTGTGTTCACACAGATTCTAATAACCACGATTTGATTAGATAGAACTTTATTGATCCTTTGGGCAGATCCCTCAGGATATTAAGGTTCTGATAGCAGCACAACACTGAATGTACACACATAAGAAATACAAGACAAATAGCAAAACAACTCTAAAAAACAGTAATAAAAAACAAACAGGCAATTGCACATTGGAAAGTACTAGTAGAAACAACAAGCAGCAAAGTAGTATTAATAAAGTAGTGGTAATAGTAATAATAAAAATAATGATAAGCAGTGGTAAGATAAATGAAATTACCAACAAGAAAACCAACTTTGCACACTGAAATAAACAATAAACAATATAATCAATGTGAGTAACAGGCCAGTTAGAAAAAAAACGTTTTATGTAATCAATTCAATAAGATGAAACTGACCCAATTACAAAGAATATTCAAGAGATGAAACCTTTCATTGTCTATTCAATGGGCAAACTTTGGGGCGTCATCACAACTAATGAAACAGCAGAAAGAGCCACGCCTTTATTTAAAGCAGGTTTCTATTTTTATTTGTAAAAAAAAAAAATTCTGTTGGATATGGGTCAAAACACAGTAATGTCCTGTCAGAGAGCGAACTTTAATCGATTACCATTCCAACATTTATTTCAATATAAAGTAGCTCCTTGTTTTGAATAATCCTTTATGGTCCAACTAAAGTAAAAATGAATTTAAAAGTAAAAATGTGGGTCATTTAGCAACACTAATCTGTCAAATTGTCTCTAAAATGTTCCGTCAGAGAGATTTCAAATACTATGTTTTGACCCAGATGCAGAATTAGTCATAATTAATGCAAAACCTCATGGTGTCAGATACTAATCAAACAATACGTCTATTGTCAACAAAAAATATGGATTTGAGTTATTAAAACTCATTTTTATTTGAGAATTAGACATTTTCCTAATCATATTATAACACAATTAGCTTTCTCACTTCCCCTGAATGGCCTGAAAACTATAGGTAACGTATTCATCACATTTATACTCAGCCTCGTCAAACCTTTGAACCATAGCTTGACTAAAGTTATAAGAACCTAAAAATGAGATGCTGACTTCACAGGTCAGATCAAAACAATGATCAGTTAATGAAAATATCGCTGTAAACATGTTGATAAAGTAGAATGAACTCCATCAGGTGACATTTAAATGTTTTAGTAAATGCATCAGAATCATGCTTTGCAGAGTTTTCAGTCTAACATACCTATTTTTTGTAGATTATATATAAATAATGTGACTGATCCTTCATCATGTGACTCACCGAGTACTCTGAACAACATGTACTGAACTCCAACTGCGAAAGACTTATCCTCTGTGGACACCGTCCTGCACAAACACACAAAAGTTGTAATTATGACTTCATATTCATTAATCATGTTGAATATTCCATCATCATTATCGGCGGTGGAAAACACTTTCTTCATTCAAGTACAGATATTTGTGTACAAATAGACGGTGGTAAAAGTGGAAGTACTGATTCGATTCTAAATTACTGCAGTAAAAGTGAAAAAGTACAAGCTCTGAGACGTACTCAGAGTATGAGGAGCAAAAGAAGGCCTTGGGAGGATATTTCTACAGGTTGTGTTGCAAAATGAACTGAATTACACTACAAATTCATACAAATTCAAGACAATAAAACATTTTAACTTAAATACCACAAAAATAGGCTCAGAAAATAACATTTATTCCTTTTCCTGAACTTCCCCTAATATTTCAGGGTATGAATGGGCAGAATTGTACTGCTGAATTTACAATAAAGATACAAATTACATTTACATTAAAATTGCACAAGCATGCACTTAATTTTATAGCTATGTCGTTCTGGTCAGCTGTTTATCGTTTGCTTTCCAACGCAAATTCCCCGATACATTCTTGTATCGGTAGCCTACACTGTTGAATTCCCCATGCACGTCGAGCATCAATGGGTTGTCTATGAGGCAGCGCTGAGCTGTTTTTTTCACTGCAGGGAAGCACTGTGGTCATAGGCTAAATGCATAAAACTATCCCACCCAAAACCCTCCCACAGACGTTCAGCTCCTCTGGGGGTGAATGGGTCAGTAGGTGGGCCAGGACGCTGGACTTTGGATGTTAGATAGGATGAACTGTTCACGTAGCATAACATGGAGAGCAGGAAATCAACCCCAAACAATTCCATTGGGAAAATGCAACAAAAGATAATAGAACATGCAGGAAATTTACTCCCTAAACAGGAAAGAACAGATTGTTTGAATCAGGAAGAGTAGAGAATGACATCAAAAGCATGTTGAAGTGAACAGTGACAGTGTGTAGTATAGTAGAGGGCTGATCAGGTTTTTGAGGGTAACTAGGCAACGTGAACAGATGTAAACAAGTCAAAAAGTAGGCAGAGCTTACTAATACCCCTGCCCGATCACACAACACTTTGCCCCTCCTACTCACTGATACCCCTGTCTACACAGGGATTTATTTTGTGTCTTCACTTTCAGCTTCTCAAAAATGTTTTAAAAATTTGCAAAAAAAAATTGAGAAAAAGGCAAATGTAAAGAACATGTGTGAAATTTGAAAATATTTGGGTAAACAGTGCTCGAGAAATTGGTTGGACAAAAATCTCTCTCTCTCTAGAGAGTATTAGAGTACTTGTATTTGAGAGTGTATAGAGTACTTGTATTTGACAGTACATAAAGTACTTGTACTTGAGACCATAAAAAGTACTTTTAATTGAGAGTATATAGAGTATTTGTATTTGAGAGTATAGAGAGTACTTGTATTTGAGAGTATATGTAGTATTTGTATTTGAGAGTACAGAGAGCATTTGTGTTTGAGAGTATATGCATTATTTCTGCTCTTATAGGAATTTTTAAAGGATGTTTTAGATGTTTTCCCAGCGGGGACTTGCACGAATGTTGAAGGTTTTTTACTGTTTTTTATGGAATGAATGAAAGTTCTACAATATGAGACTATGAGCTGAATCTTCGATATAATAATAACCACCTTTATGTCATATGCAGCACAAATAAACATGAAACCTGAATAAAGCTTCCTTCCTCTGTTCTACCAAACAGTTAAAACTTTTTCTTTCCTGCAGCCAAAAGACCATGTTGCATAAGTCACCTCCATGACCTACCATTAAGTCATGGAGGCTTTTTCCTGAAGCGGTTTCACTACAACCTGCAGTTTGTGTTAACGTTTTGCAGATGTGAGCAGCTCCTTAAATATCAGGGATCGTACAGCAAATTCATGAACTCATAAACATTCACAGTTTGTCCTAAATTTCTGTGTGTCCTAATTTTTGGATATTTGTAAAGTTGAGCTGTTCATGCTGTGTGCATTGAAAAAGTCAGGAATCACTGCTGTCTGTTTTAATGTGAAATGATTTGCTTGTGTTACTAACGATCGCTCCTCTGCTGGTTTTACTGAACCTGTTTCACAGAAGGAATGTCTGGTATTTCCACGTCTCTGTACCTGAGGATCATCATGTAGGACGGCGTCTGGGAGAAGGAGGCGACGAAGCTGGTGATGGCCATCAGTGCCATGAAGGGGATGAGGAGGTGGGAGCAGCCGCTGCCGCAAGTCCCAGGAGACGCCACTCCAGACCCAGTAACGCACGAACAGCCAGTGTAGTTCTGCAAAGACAGAACAGATAAGGGTCATCTGTGAACTAAAAGGACAGTTTGGCATATTACTAACGGAAAACACATCAAAATTAATGTTAAAATTCTACAAATGAAATGACAAATGTGATCAGGTTGTTGATTTAATGCAGAAAAACTGGAAAATAATGTATAAGAATTTCATGGAAGCTGTTTTTTCTCCACCATTGTCATCTAAGTCTGTATTTTCTTTTTAGCTGAAATTGCATAAATACACGAAAAAAAGACGATGAATAAACTATAGTTTTAAGTGTTAAAATTCTGTAAATATTTTACAGTCAATTTGAGTTTTATTGCAGTTTTGGACATGCTTTTCTCTATAACAAGCTGATTTTTTAACTGTTATGTCACAAAATGTAGAAACACATCAAAATCAACATTCAACTGCAAATTAACAGAATCTTGATAATAATGACAGGGTTGACCTTTGGTAGAGGACATAAAAAAAGGCCATATTAATGTCAATTATTAAAATACATTTACACGTACATTTACAGCTGCTATTGGAGATTTTTTTTTTTTTTTTTTTTTAAACAATTTACTTTTTAAACTAACACTTTACAAATAGTCCAAAAAATATTGTATTTAACATTTAGTAGACAGATAAATATCTTAACAAGGTGATCAAACTTAAATCTAAAGTGTTAAAATTCTGAAAATGACTATTCCATTGTAAGGATCAAGGACAGATGCTGCTGAATTTAACCCATAAAGACCCAGTGCTACTTTTGTGGCAGTTCCAAAATGAATTTTTCTCTACATTTAACCTTCCTTAAGTGATTTATCACCATTTATTGTAATATTATGTTCTTCATTTCACCTTTTTTTTCCAATGAAAATCAAGTATTTTCCAATATCTAATTTACTGATCATGTAGATGTTTATTAACTCTTTCAGTGCCATGGGCCGATTAAATCGGCTTTACGAATACAACCTTTAAAGTGCCGCGGACTGATCAGATCGGCTTTGGAGAACACGCCGGATGTTACCGAGCGGTTTCCTGCAGGATTCTTCAAATATTATAAAAACGACGCGAAATACTGAAAAATTCTGTGGCACTTTTAAGGCTTATTAGCCCCTTAACTGTCTGGCACTGAAAGAGTTAAAGCTCAGAGTAAAGTTGAGGGTTATTATATAAAAACTGAGAAAACTGAAGAAAAAGTGACTTTTTCTGCAAAATATATCATTAACTGAACATAAACCTAGTGTGTCCATCCACTATTGTTTTTCTATGTTCACTACAGAGCCTCTGAACGTCCACATAGGTCATATCTGATGACCATGAAAAGATGACAAACTGTATTTTACATCAATTATTGACATGTATTGAAAGGATTAATGGATCAACAGGTATTAAACATTTAGATCAGTAGATGGTTTTGGTCACCAGTAGCTGTTTGGGTCTTTATGGGTTAATGATATAATACTTTTAATGCAGTTCTTTGATGGGACCTTTCCCAAAAACAACATCGGATGTTACTGACAGTACTATTCTACTGCAGATTCATTGTTCTAAACTCTCTGTGGAGGTGACTCTAGTCATTCCTATATCCTCCGTCATTTACTCAGTCTGGTGGGTTTTCTCATAAACTGTTCTCTGAGGAACAAGGAACATTACTGAGGAAAAAGCGAAAGCAAAAACAGGGGTAAATATCTTCCAGCTGATGTCAGAGTTACTCCCATGTGGATAATACGTCTAAGCAGAGCTGCTGCAGATTAAAACAAATATTTAACTCTTAATGGTTAAAAAGAATCATGAAGTCAAGTTTACAAACATGCTCAAAACATCTGGATATGACATCTTTTCCCAAGTGAAGATAAAAAATGACAAGATTATGAAGCTAATGATGATGATTATTGTTGTTATTAGTAGTAGTAATAGTGGTATTTTAATGGTACATTTTCATATACTTTATCTGGGAGTTCAAGTTAAAGTATTAAATAGTGGCCTATATTTACCGCAGTGTCACACATTCATATAAGAATAACATGTATATTACTAACAAAATGAGAGGTTAAACAACAAATATCAATTTTGAACCAAAAAGGCTGATTTACGCTAATATTTTAGCATTTATAAAAAGAAAGTTATTTTGTTGTTGTTGCTGTTGACCAATTTATTTTGGACTATGCAAAAATTCCAGCCTCATATTTTTTAAATCTTGGAACTTAATTTTAAATGACATCAAGAATTTGGCTTCTTTTTTGGGATCTTTGTGTAAAAATTTTAACTTCACAAGCCATATATGTCAGAACCTAAATCTGATGTGGAATATGAAAGACGAAAACACGAACAACCTCAGCGACAAAGATTACAGATTAGGTGACGTATGCAATTGGTCAATATTTAACTCTTCACCTGCATATTTTTGAGACATAATACTGGATGTGGCCTTTTAATCATTAGCTCTAAATATACATGAGCTCTAAATATTCTGTTGGGTTTCTGTAAATTGGCTTAGAGTCTAGTTTTGACCAACTCTATATGTAAAGTGTCATGAGATAACTTTTGTTATGATTTGGCGCTATATAAATAAAATTTGATTTGATTTGACTGTTTCTATGAACACATGTATTATTTGGCAAATGCGTTTATTCCACATACAAAGTGATACCAGGATCTACTGTATTTTCTACTGTTTTCTTGATTTCTACTTTTATACTTAACAGAGAAAAGCTGACGTCTGCTTTTGGAGTTTGTTTTGAACATTCCTCCAGTCCCTGAAGGTCACACATGGAGCTTTATTTTGGCGTCTACATTAGTTGAACTGGAGATGTCAAGGTTTCCTGTTTTCCCTGACAGCGTTTCCACTTATACAAACTACAGGGAGGCTGGGTCTGTGTGTTGGAGATACGGTCAGATTATCGTCAGAGGATGTCTGACTTCAAAGACAAACGAAAATAAAAAATGAATAAAGTGAATCTGGATGCGAGTCAGTGACAAATGCTTAGATTGAACAATATGAATGTGAACACCTGATATTTTCAAGATAGGATGATGAAATAATTCTCACAATAACTTTGTTGTTGTTGTCCATCTCCATGGATAAACAGCCGGCGTGACATGGAGACCTGAACTCCACCCCGTCGGAACCACAGACGGGATTAAATGCCTCCTGAGGACACCCACAGCCAGCACTACACGGCAATGCATCAGACCTGTAAACACACAGTTGAAAACATATAATAATCTGTGGGCATTTATTTCATATTTGCAGCAATATAATGAAAATAATCATTCATATGGACAATTTTCACTGACATTTCTAAACTTGTATCTTCCTTTTGTTTAGTGACAGTCATAATTAAACCTACAGTTGGATACATTTCTGATTCTGCAGTTTCAGTCTGATGTCGGGGCTGAACTAATATCTGTCATTATGATAAATAAATGAACATAATGTTAGTGTCTGAGCTGAGACAAACAACATGAGGAAGATCACATTTTAATAGAGGGAGTTAAGAGCTAGAAAGTTCATGTGTTTTATACAGATTAGACTCAAAGAAAACGGAAATGCACCAAATTTGAAGCTGATGGAAGAGGTGAAAAAAAGATGTAAACTCCCTGGAGGGAAAAATCATGGGAAAACTGTTTCGTCCTGCATATATGGACCTACTTTCATATTTTGTCGGAGCTGTGCCAGCACTGAAGATGGGTTTGACATCAGAATCAACCAAAATTAGAATCAGAACGTTTTATTAATCCCAGGGGGAACTGTTGTGTATTACAGTTGCTCCATTCAGGTATAATAAAGAGTAGCAGGAAAGATATACAAATATCTAAATATACATGTTAATATACAGCTCTAAATAATATGTACCAAATATGTATTAAAACACAATTACAACAGCAATTTGTACATTATGTACTTGGCAATATATTATAAATATGATAATTAAAAGAAAAAGACATAAATAAGTGTGCAAAAATATTGTGTTATTAGAATTATGAGGTTATACAGTAGAAATCATCCACTATTGCTCTATAATAAATAACAACAACAAAAACCTCCAGTTTGTTTGGTTAGTTTGTGTTTCTCTAAATGAATTTAATTTGTTTTGGGTGTGGTGTAGGAAGACAGCAATGTTTTTGACAAACACTGTAATGGAGGGTGATTTGGGTTGAACATTTGCAGGCGGTGAGTAATGGAACAATAGCCTTAATTAAAGATTGATTCCCTGGAGAAGAAAATGCTGCATGCAGCATGTTGTTGCAGTTTGGAACACATTAAGGAGGTCTCTATAAATGCTAACATGCAGATAAACAATGGAGGGAGAATAAAGACTGAAACTGTGGCCCCATTTCAGGATTCCAAGTCCAACATGTGAGCCAGACTAGTACTGCTTCACTCTCTGCTTCTTCCTTTTTATATG
This sequence comes from Sphaeramia orbicularis, assembly GCF_902148855.1. Lineage (NCBI taxonomy): Eukaryota > Metazoa > Chordata > Actinopteri > Kurtiformes > Apogonidae > Sphaeramia > Sphaeramia orbicularis. The sequence goes on along the minus strand of NC_043970.1, from coordinate 50,505,286 downwards.
TTTTTTATTGGAGGTCTCATTAGGTTCCACTCAGGAGTTTCTGCTGAGGCAAGAACAAAAGCTAATAATCTGTTTGGCTTTTTGGTGAAATTAGATCCCTACAACAAGGAAAACCACTCCCAGCTAAATGGGGGGATTAGTTTCTTCATGGTTGTGTAGTCAACCTTAATCACTTCCCCATCTACTGTAAATTACATTTCTGAAGTAAAATTTGTTCCTCTGTGTAGTAAATAAATAAGAAATGAAATATGTTCTCTATCACTGATAAACCAAATTACCTGTTAGTTGTAAATGGAGCTCACTCTCAGCAAACATTTTATCCCTATTAGTACTTGAATCATGGTATACAAATAAATCCTTCACTTAAAGGATTAAAATGAGTGTCGACAAAAAGAGCTCCTTTCTGTTTTCAAATTATTTTTCATGGAGCAAAAATAATTCCCTATCTCCACATCGTAATGGTAGTTAAATTACTATGCAGCTAGAAGAACAGTTTCCCGTCACATATCCTGATTATTAATTTTCCGATGTCATATCAGTTTCTTTTTGGGGAAATTATATGTCACAGGTTAAGCGTTTTAAGTGTCAAAGTCACAACAAAGCATCATAACTGACTGAAACAGACCATAGCTCCAGATGGCGTTTCCAAAACTTGTTAAGACTTATAGATATTATCTCTCTCATTCACTGTGTTTATTTCCTCAGTCTTTGGTTCCTGAAGGTGAACCTACCTGCTAGGAAACACCCCAGCAACTGTTTGTGTGGGGCAGCCAATCAGCAGCAGCGGCACGGCAGAGAAAATGCAGAGCAGGATGGCGGTGAAGCACAATCTACTGGCACCACGGACGGACAGATTCAGCCTTCGCATCAGGGCTCCACCCAGGACGGTCCCTAACACGGCCAAGGGGATCCCAATTCCACCTGGAACACACCACACCTTTCATTCAATATCATACTGAAGTCTCAACATTTATCAACTAACTAAACTCAGCTAATTTTTCATCCTCATTTTGTTTTCATTTACTGAAAATATCACTGTAATTACTATATTGTAGATTCACAGTTTAACTCTCGAAGCACTAACAAAGGTGTGCTGTTGGTGTCCACTGCCAAACTGAAGTCATGTTTGCAGATCTTTCTAAAGGGAACTGAAGTCTTGAAGCTCCTTATAAACCCACCAGAGTCTGTTTCAAAAGAAAATAGGACCAATATCCCTGTATTTCACCAGCATGTTCTATCACGAATCAATAATAACTTTAATGTGTGAAGTTGTCAGGTTGTGTTCTATGTTAGAGTCCTGTGGTCTTGGTGCAGAAGTGGGTGGTACTTTCACTGGAGGAGAACTCAAATAATTAACCTCCTAAGACCCAGCTATGGGTTTTCTGTCCACATTTGTGGACAAGAGTTTCACAACTTTATACAAAAAAAAAGAAAGAAAACTGTCCACCACAAAGGACATTCCATAAAAATTTAAAAAACTGCATCTGAAAAAACTGTTGCATCATGATGTTTCCAATATAGGCACTTATTTAATAAAAAAACAAAAAAAGCTTGTACTTTGCTGACAATTCCAGGGTCTCAGGAGGTTAAATCAAAGTCCATATGGGAATTCCTATCAGTGATCAATAGTAACTACACTGATATCTCTAAACATTTACATATTATAAGCCATGAAAATATGGACCACTATAAGTAAAGGCCCATTTTCAACATTTCAAAACATTTGTCAAAAATTTCTCAAAACTGTTAACAAACTTTGTAGACATTGTCCCAAGGAAACTACATGTAAAATTTTAAATGAACCCGACCAATAGCTTTGTAGAAGATTGTAGAGATCTAGACATCAGCGACCTAGCGCTTGACCCTTCAAGGTCACTCAAGGTCAAAGGTCATAGACCCAAATGAAAGTCCATATATTACTTCCTATCAGTGCTAATAGTAACTATATTGATATCTCTAAGCATTTCCACGTTTTAAGCCAGCAAAATATGGACCATTCTAAGTAAAGGCAAATTTTTAATATTTCAAAAATACGTAAAAATCACAATTTCTCAAAACTGTTAACAAACTTTGTTGACATTGTCCCAAGGAAGTTACATATAACATTTAAAATAACGTGACTAGTGATTTAGTCAGAGAAGATGTTTGAAGAAATTGCTAACAAAGATGACGTCAATGACGAAGATGCCGCTGGACACATCCCCTTCACTCATGGCCTATCGACCGGTGAGATAAACAACAATTTTACCACATTGACCAAGGGTGTTGCTGATCTACTACTACCATTTATTTGCTCATGTTAAAGTGGTTTAAGAAGCTAGTTTATCGAGGCAGCATTGACATGTGTTCTGTAAAATAATAAATAGTCATAATAAATATTAATAAAGAATAAAATTGTTTGACAAGTGAGTCTGCTGGTTCTTAAGAAGGTGATGAAGCTTTTATTATTATTATTATTTTTTTTTTTACTGCATTTTTGGTACAGTTTTCAGTAATAAAGAAACAACACTTAAAGTATTATAACTTGAAGACGTTAAATGCATCTATGTCTACGTGTTTTTGAACTTATTTATCGAGACGCGCTGGTCTAAGGTAAGATGCTGAACACGTTTAGTGTTTTATAATGCTAGTGCTATTAACTCATCCTTCATTTTAGTTACAGCTAATGAATCAATCACAGCCCTGTAACAAAAAGTCTTATCACAGTAATGCACTATTCCTTCTCCTCCAATCAGGACCAACCATAGATGTAGTATTTACTCCTTCAATTGATAAATTGATGACAATGACCCAAAGGACTATGTAGTTGTGATATTGATATGAGAAAATTGATTATTATGAGAAAGGATGGAGGACGGTCACCTGGTTAACACGCTAACTGCTGGGTATGTGTCTGCATTATGTTTGAAAGTATAAAAATACAGAACATTATCTCACCTATCATCATTGTTGAGAAGGAGATGGACTGATTGAACTGTCTCTCGATGAATTTGGCCATGAAGGTGGCAAGACCAGACAGCAGCGCCGCCAGGTTCACCTGCGCCAGAACCACCAGCAGGTAGACAGGATTGCGTAGGGTCCGCAGAGCGATACGGGGGAAACCTGAGGGGCAGCGAATGGAGATATTTGAGACATTTAAGACAAGACTTAAGACACGAAAGCACCGGTAAAACACTGGCCCAGATATTTTACTGGTCTAAACCACTTGAGATTGAATTGCTCTGTATGTGGAACCTGAACTAAAATGATTGTTAATGTCTTCAGTGTAATTTTTGCATTTCTCAGATTCATCCCTGGTGCTGGATTGGACCCTTTGTCAGGCTGGTTTTGGCCTATGTTTGACACCCGTGTTGTAGATGGCATGACCCCTCCTCACTGCGTTGACCTGTGGTGACTCCCGTTCCCTCCTCAGACAGGAAACATAAGAAACTCAAACGTACTTTTGAGGAACTGAAGCAGAGACATCTGCTGCACGTCGTCTGTCTGCTGTTTACAGTCTGACCCGGACTCCACCTCATCTGCAAAGTCCTGCACAAATATGGAAACATAACATCACAAACTGCAGCCGCTCTGTCTCACACTGAGGATAAATAAACACCATATCTACCAGATATAGTTACCGATGTTTAATGGACATTTTTCACTATATCTAAACAAATATTTTAGTCTTTTCATATTAAATGGTTGTGTCCTCCTTAAATTAGTCTCTAAGATTTTAATCTCATTTTATTTCTTTTTAAATCTTTTCCACGACTTTTATTATTGTTTTTGGTTCGGTTTGTTTGTTTGTTAACACTTTAGCAGCAAAACTACTGGTTGAACTCATACCAAATTGGGTTTATAGATTGCCAGTGACCCAGAATAGATGTGATTACATTTTAGGAAAAGTAGGTCAAAGTAAAAATTTTTCATGAATTTTTTACATCTTCTTTTCCCAATTTACTAATAATGGCCAAAATTTGTCTATGCCGACATCAGCACATGCATAGACATGATGACATCAGCTGGATTGAGGCCACAATAAGCTACAATACATGTGAGGGGTGGGGCTTATTAGTTGCTCATTTTATCTGAATAGCTTTAATTGTATTTTCATTTTAAATAATTGCATAAAAATCCGCTGAATTCACAAATGAAAGAAAACTGGACAATTACTTTAGATGTTTTAGATTAAGATCAAGTAATTATAAGAAAAGTTAAGTCTGGGTATCAATTATTGTCACATAAAATGCAAACTATATAAACAATTAAAAGAAGCGCTTTTTGTTCTCACTTTTGAGTTCAGTAGGTTCTTTTTTTTTTAACCTTTATGGTGACTTTATTATTTTTTTGAAAGTTGAGTTGCATGTCATTACATTCATTATCTGACACACCTCCCCATATCTTGACTTCATATCTGATCAAAGATAACACTGAAAGGTTTCTAAAGTGATCTGTTTATCAGACCTCCTGTTTCCCGCATAGCATTTAACAAAAATCTACATGGATGCTTTAAACACTGTATTCCATCAATAGATCAGATTTTATCTGCTGGCTTATATCCTGTCAGACCCAGAGACACTAATATGGAGGAGTTTTTACTCTGTTACTGCAAGTGAAATGAGCAGCAATTGCTCAACAGTTTTATCTGATTTATGTGACTGTGTGTGCTCAAACTGCAGCCAAAGTCCACAGGATTGTTTGTTATCCAAGCAGCTGAACTCTCCTCAACTTTCACTTTTAAAAGCATGAAATATGAGAGATTACAGGCACGAAAGCTTTCCTTCAGCATTTTTTTTTTTTTACATTTTTAAAAGCTTTTACAATATCAATGTACAAAAAAGCAAACAAAAAATAGTACACTGTTTAAGTGAGTGAACTCTTTATCATCTTATTCAAGTGTTTTTCCCCTAAAATGCAGCAAAGATATATGAACATTTTTAACCCTGGGTATTGTTTGTTTGAACCAATGATCGATGGTCTGATGGGTGGTCTTATGGTCTTTATTTCCTGCCAAGACATAACAAACCAAACATGTTTCACAAATGCACTGATTCACAAAAAAAGAAAAGCAAAATACTAAATACAGTGACTAATGCATTTAATTTTGTGTTTTCTATGTGACTGATGCACATATCATGTTATTTATATTTTATGGACAACATTAGTGTGATTTGGTGGAAACTTTACAACTTAAACTAATGTTCACCATGTAATTGTGTGGCCATTATGTTAACACCAATACAGGATCAAACAAAAATACAATTTAGAAAAAGACCAAAATTGGAAAAACACAACAGCAGAAAAAAGTTGGGAAAAATATGTTTTGTTAAGAGTTTGATCGGTGGAAGACATCGTCAGATGGCAAAGACAGGACCCATCAACAGCTGATCAATGCAATAAAACTGCCTGATCAGCTGATGTTCACATCTGCTGACACACACTGGATCTAAATCATTCCAAGCACTTTATCACTTTGGGCTTTCTATAAAAAAGGGTTTAGACGGTTTCATTTCGACATCTTCGTGGTGCTTAATGGTGTTTATTTTGGTGTGTGAGTGTTTCAGTGAGGCTCATTACCTCCTGACAAACATCAACACAAACAACAACTTCCTCAGACAGACAGTTTGATACTTGACATTATCGTGATATAATTAAGATAGACCATCGGCACTTCACGTGTGTTTCAATTAAGACATAAACACATAAACAGCAGGAAACTTCAAAGTTTAAAGGTCTGCACACGATTCAGTTCAAAGTCTTTTGATTATCCTTGGTTAACATGGTGCATTTACTGTCCTAGATTAAGATGGTGCATTTATTGTCCTTGGTTAATATGGTGCATTTACCGTCCTCAGTTAAAATAGTGTGTTTATTGTCCTTGGATAACATGGTGCATTTACTGTCCTCAGTTACAATAGTGTGTTAATTGTCCTTGGTTAAAATGGTGCATTTACTGTCCTCAGTTAAAATAGTGTTTATTGTCCTTGGTTAACATGGTGCATTTACTGTCCTCAGTTATAACAGTGTGTTTATTGTCCTTGGATAACATGGTGCATTTACTTTCCTCAGTTGTAATAGTGTGTTTATTGTCCTTGGTTAATATGGTGCATTTACTGGCCTCAGTTTTAATAGTGCGATTATTGTTCTTGGTTAGCATGGTGTATTTACTGTCCTCAGTTATAATAGTGTGTTTATTGTCCTTGGTTAATATGGTGCATTTACTGTCCTCAGTTATAAAAGTGCGATTATTGTTCTTGGTTAAAATGGTGCATTTACTGTCCTCAGTTATAATAGTGTGTTTATTGTCCTTGGTTAATATGGTGCATTTACTGTCCTCAGTTATAATAGTGCGATTATTGTTCTTGGTTAAAATGGTGCATTTACTGTCCTCAGTTATAATAGTGTGTTTATTGTCCTTGGTTAATATGGTGCATTTACTGGCCTCAGTTATAATAGTGCGATTATTGTTCTTGGTTAACATGGTGCATTTACTGTCGTCAGTTATAATAGTGCCTCTATATGGTGCATTTACTGCCATTGGTTAAAATGCTGTGTTTACTGCCCTAGTTTGACTTACAATTATGTGTCAGTTAAGATGAAAAACATTTGGGTTCAGATTTTTAAAAATGTGATTATGTGTAATATAATATTTTGTGGGTCACATGACTGATCAGAAGTCAGGTGATCTTGATTTGTCCAATAATATTTAATCTGCGTGGTGAAGTAGGATGTGGTCTCACCTCTTTGGGCATTTTCCTGGGGAAGAAGAAGTACGGCAGCGCTGTGAGGAAGAGGAAGCAGGACGCTATGAGGAAGCCGAGCCACCAGGCTCCGACCCAGCGCAGGTCTGTGAGGTCCAGAGGGATCTGGTCTGAAGAACACCAGATGACAATCACTATACCATCATTTTATTAAAAAAAAAAAACATCAACAAAACATGAAGGTTTTAGCATTTTTCTAGCAACAAACACTGAAATATCTTCTATAATGAACAATAACTAATATGTCAACATGTCAAATAATGTGGCACATTAATATCTAGGGCCTCATTCACTAATATGTGCAAATAAATTAAACATGGGGAGTATGTGTGACTCAAATACAGTCCTCCTGCTTATTGACACTAATTGAGCAGAATGAAACTGCAATGAAAATGAAGCATTGATTTCATGGCTATGTCACTAATAAATGTATGTTTTGAGATTTAATGCACGAACTGAATGGCCTTCCAGTGATTGCAAAAAAATATAGAAATCCCTTGTTTGAGTCAGTCAGTAATTTGAGGCCCATTTAGACTGTTGATTGGGTTGTTTCCCTGAATTAAAATAGAGAAAGATTGCAAAATTTTTTGCAAGACCACTGAAAAAAACACACAATCAGACTAACCCTTATGAATAATTAATGTTTATGAGGTTTCTGTTCTTTGTTGGATCTGCTGCCAGAGCAATTTGAATGTGGCTGAACAAGATTCAACTGATAAAGTGTGTTTACAGCTTCTGTTGGATAAATGCCCGAAATGCAGACTGTGACAGCAGCAGAGCCGGAACTCAGTTGATGAATTATTACTGAACAGGCGGTGACAGTAATCTACTACAGGTTTTATGGCATTAAAATTACATAAGCATTGGCTACAAACATATACTTAACATCCTAAATCTACAGCTCCCTGGGTTGTAGGCAGCAAATAAAAATATACAATAGCCAGTCAGAGTTGGGGACACTGAGAAAAGTCATTCTATATAATGTGTTTTGTCCAGTAGAACAGATACATGTAGTAAAGGAAAAGTAGTGATCCATTCATTTTTTCTGCAGTAAAAGGGAATAAGCTTCTATTGGTGCTGATTACTGCTCTATTGCTAATTACTTTAATGATTTCACAAGTTTAAGGTAAATTCCAACATAATTGTAAATATGTATATAGTTGTTAGAGTTTTATTACTTATTACTATTATTAATACTATTTTATATTGTTTGTCTTTTGCACGATCTTCATGCATGCACATTGTTTCATGTACTCGATTCTGTTGCTGCCTTGACCACTGAACTTCCCCGTTGTGGGATCAATAAACTAAACTAATCTAATGTAATCTAATCTAATCTAATCTAATCTAATGTAATCTAATCGTTTAGACCAGGGGTGTCAAACTCATTATAGTTCAGGGGCCACATTTAGCTAAATTTGATCTGAAGTGGGCAGGACCAGTAAAATAATAACGTAATAATATATAAATGTCAACTCCAAACTTTATTCTATGTGTTTGTTAGTGTGAAAAAAGTAAGATTACATTATGAAAATGTTTACATCTACAAACTATCCTTCAAAACCATGTGAATAACTTGCACAAACTGAATAAATAAGTGCAATTTTAACAATATTATGCTTCAGTTTATTATTTACAGACATAGTATTGTTAAAATTGCACTTACTTCTCTTAAGATATTTCAGGTTGTTCATATTTGTTCAAGTTATTCACAGTTTTTGCGAAATTATACTTTGTTTTAGTGTAAAGACATGAAAATGTTTACATTTACACAGAGAAACATTTGGAGTTGTGAGTATTTATAGGTTATTACCATAGTATTTTAGTGATCTGACCGCCTTTAGCTATATTGGTCTGAATGTGGAAACTGAATGAAAATGATTGTTAATATCTTAGTGTGATTTTGCATTTCACACATTCATCCAAAGGGCCGGACTAAACCCTTTGGCGGGTCAGATTTGGCCCCTGGGCCACATGTTTGACACCTGTGGTTTAGACTGTTCCATTTTGTTACATCTGTGTTTTCCATCAGGGGGCGCTGCAGCTCTTATGGCCTCAGACCTGCAGTCTTTCCTCACACTGTGACTGTGGACACCTGCGTAGACGATAACACTCATCCACACTCAGTGAACTCCTGCTTCAGTTGATGTAACATCCATATTAGACTCAGTTCCATTAGTCCGGTAGGTGTCAAATGTAGCCTCAATTTCATGGTCAACCAATACCACTGATGGAGTCTGGGAAAACATCTGAACAACTGAAACATGAGACGAACCAAAGCTTTCTTAAAAAGGGTGGTATCTTTACCACAGCAGAACCAGACGAACGAGTCATCACTTTCACCACCTCTCAGTGCTTTGACATGCGCAGCAGAATAAACAGAAGCTTTGGTTTTCATTTTTTCCCAGTGACTGTGTTTAGTTTCTCTTCTGCTTATTCGGCTGTTTTGATTGTCAGTGTGAACAGCCTGAGGCTCTGCTGCCGAACTGAACCGGTGCAGGTCAACAGAGGGTGAAATCGGATTGTTTAAAAGAAACTTGTCAAACGGATGCTCTGCTGTCGGATGTGTAACATCTGTGAATGCAGCACTGTTTGTTCATGAAAACATCCATTAAAGTTTGGATGCGCCTTCCCATTAAGTGTTTTTTCTAGTTTCCATTACTTTTTAGATCTTTAATCTAGAACTTAGAACTTTTTTTTTTAGAACTTTAATTTATTTACCTGGGTAATAGTATTCCTGGTAATCTGTCTGGTTTGCATTTCTACTGTATGGGGGAGTGGCAAAAGAAACTGCACTACACCTCCAGTCCAGTAGGTGGTGGTAGGAAGAGGCTTAAAGCAGCGTATGACTTTCATCACAAATTTTTCTTCAAATTTGTAAAACCCCAGTGACAGCCTCATTATCACTAATCCATTAGTCTTTCCGTGCTTATGCATCTAAATCACTTTCATCACAGTGAACAACTTTGAAGATAACTCCATCGCAAGCAGTCCATTTGTTTACATATTGTTAGAAAGCCCACACTGTTTTATGTATTGTTCCTATGCTTGTTTAATTGAATTGAAGGTTCTATAGTATGTTTTACTGTAAGTTTTCATATGTCCTACATAAAAAAAAAACAACAACGCACCATTGCCGTACCGGCACTACTAAATGCCAATATGTTAAACAACTGAAAACCGCTAATTTTCCTCTGACACAGCGACTGTTTATGTTCACTTGCTTTCCTCATCATTCACCTGTACCATCCTGGTTTTGTTGCTGTGTGTATGCCAAAAGGTGAGATTAATGACGTGTTGTCTGGATTGAATGTACTGTTGAACTGTTGGTTGGTGTTGTTTACCTGTGTATGGGTTGATGCTGTCTTATGCTAGTGTGTTGATGAAGCTAGTTTGGTCATACTGTTTGTGTGCTTTATGAGGTGTATGCAGGGGGAATTTGTTTCTACTGTATGTACCAGATAATATGATTGAGTGCTGAGTGCAGTACTTTATAACTTCAGTTATGTCATTGTATTTCTGTGTGATGTGTAGTGTTTACTATACTCATATTACTTCATGTTATTGTTACAGACCACAGCAAAATAAATCAAACATTAACTGGACATCTGTATCCGTGCTCTTTAACTGGAACACCACCCCCACAACTTGCCACTCTACCCAGTTGAATTCCTGGAGACAACAAACCTTCTCTCCTTTTTACATATCAAACCGAAACGTCACTCAGGCCTTTTCGGAAATGTTGTCACAAAGTGCATTGTGGGAATGGGAACGCCATGCAGCTGTGACAGGAACAAACATGGAGACAACAAGCAATGAAACCGTATCCGCTACCGGGTCGGAAGAAACGGAAGGAATCACTTTAAGTCACTTGTGGTGTTATAATATGGGGCGTGTGCTTGTGAAATCAATACTTAGTCATCAGTGTCATGGCATTTTCGGGAAATATGTCATTGTGTAGGCTTATCATACACACCTCGCAAGCATACAGGGTATGGCCGGGGCCTCACCGCTCCCTCGCTCCTTACAGTACGTGTTTCGTAAGCCTACACAATGACATATCCATCCACATCAGGAAGATTAGCTTGTAACTTTGGTGGCAGCTAATGGGGATCATTGAACATTAAAGGTGCTGGAGACTTTCGTCAGCAATTTTTCATCAAATCTGTAAAACCTCAGTCATAGCCTAAGTATCATGAATCTGTAAGTCTTTCTGCGATTACTCACCTGAATCTCTTGCATTACAGCGAACAATTCTGATGTGCCATCGACCATAAATAAAGCGTGTGTTTACACTCAGAGCCAGTAGGTAACTCGGGCATCTTCGGAATTTTGTCGCGACGTGCATTGTGGGAAACGCCGGTTTGCACTGCTGTCTTACAGTAGCAGCTGCTACAGACGACGCGGAAACGGCAGGAGCTCCCTTCCTTCTATGCATATTCCTTCAGCCGTTTTTGCGTTTCAGCCATTTCCGCGTAGTGTTTCATCCATATAATATCAGATGCTTGCGCTGCGACTGTCAGGCGGCGGCGCGAGCCTTCACTTCCCACAATGCACGTCGCGATGAAATTCTGAAGATGCCCGAGTTACCTCCCGACTCTGTTTGTAAACACGGGTTTGTTTATGGTGGATCGAACTAAGAAACTGTTCACCGTAATGCAAGAGATTCAGGTGAGCAATGACAGAAAGATTTACAGATTAGTGATACTGAGGATATGACTGAGGTTTGACAGATTTGATGAAAAATTGGTAACGAAAGTCTCCCGCACCTTTAAGACCTCATTAATGTTTTCATGTTTGTCCCTTTGGAGCCAGATGTGATATGCAAAATTTTTATATGATAGCCTACATTTCAAGAAAAATAAGAAACGCCTCATCATTGGCTGAAATACACATTGGGAAGTTACATTTCTGGCAAACAAACAAATGGTAAAAGTGCTCTAAAAACATATTAAAGACGATCTCCATAATGCATTTTGCCTTGTTTATGTGTATGCCAGACCATCACACTGACTTAATGGTAACGTGTGTCAGAAACAACAACTATAAATGAGCATCCCACTCTGAAACGGGCTAATTTTGTTTGATGTCTGTGGACATTTCTTAGCCAAAAAAGAAGAAAAACTATTTGTCATATATAATTATGCCTAAGGGATGCTTCTGCAAAATGCCAAGAAAATAAATAAGTCCTTGTTGAACGTGTTGTTTTCTTGAAACTGATCCGTTCTGTCCTTGTTTCTTGTCTGAACATGAGTCTGACATTGTTTTGAGGTGTCTCACTGTGATACGGATAAGTAATGTATGATCTGAAGTTCACTACTGATGACAGGTATGCAAAACTAGAATTACCAGCTTAGTTACGCCGTCTTTTTTTTTTTTTAATCTCTGTCCAGTATAAATGCCCATAGTTATTTCTATAAAGGGATTTAATAACACATAATCCTTTTCCATCCACACGAATCTGGTTCTAGTTCTGATCTAGGTCAGTTGTTTCAACTTGTAAATCCTCAGAGAACAGGTCTAAACATAAGACTTAACAAACACTTCCTAGTTTTCTTATGTGACTGTAACCACTGGAAGGCAAAAACCTAGTTCCTAGATGATGGTTAATGCTGGACAGTTAGCAAAACCCTGTCATTTCAAGATCTGTTTTAAGCCACAGATACTTGATCATATCTCATAAGAATTAAAAGAAATACACTATCTATCTATCTATCTATCTATCTATCTATCTGGACAAAAATTTTGGGTCACATCATGGCTACTGTTCACAAGATGTCCTGTTCATGCCAATTTGAGATATAAACGTCAATATTTCCTTAACCCTTTAAACCCTGAGCCTAAGCTGGTCTGTCTGGCCTTTTTTTCTTATTTTGACTATAAAAAGGTTAGAAAATATGCTGTGTGTGACTCCTTTTGCCCATTTTTCCAGTGCACTTAGAAATTTCTAAATCAAGCAGTCATTTACAATTTACTGCATGTTATAATCCTGCTAAAACAGCTTACTCTCCAGCTTCCAGTAACAGGTGTGACTGAAATCACCAAAATGACCCAATAAAGCCTGTAAAGCACAGCGTCTCAGGTTTCAGAAACCGTTGGAATTTTTCCAATTGCACAAGCAGTGAAAGAGTTACAGCCATCCAAACTGCATATGCTCAGGGTGTGTCAGATGTGAAGAAAGTAGATAGTGGTTAGCAGTGGTTAGCTGTGGTAGAAAATTATTATTTACAGTCAGAGCATGAAAAATATTTTAGAAAGTTAGAAGTAGAATATTTAAAATCACAGTCATGGATAAAAAAAACAAACAAAAAATGTTGAGAAAAATTAAGTAATGACAATCTCTAAGGCATTTTTGAAGCAAAGATAATTTAAGCAAAACTAACCAATGTAATGCAATTATATTTATCACAATATAAAACTATATTATGACATTTGTCATTATTATTTTGTATCCCAGACCCGTTTTAGAAAAGAAACACCTGAATTCAACGTGTCCACATACTTTTATCCATACAGTGTAAGTACAAACATTTGTGTTTCATGCCTGGATGGGTTATTTCTGCTGCTGCTGTTTGGGTGATGAACAACAGGAAATTGTTTATTGTCAAAGGTGAAGCTGATTCTGAATAAAACTCCAAATAGAAGTCACAGTTGTGCGAAAAGGCTAAACACATGAAAATGTCAACTACATTGTTGACCTGAATGCACCACACACACCAGCTGAGGGAAATCAAGAATAAAACATCCAGGCAGGAAGTCCTCCTCTTCCTAACACCATAAACCTGATGAATTCAGTGTGGCAGGTTGTGTTTTATGTGTGGGAGTGTCCTTACTTTTAGGAGTCTTGTCAAAGTCGACATAAAAGCGGAGCATTAAGGAGCCGGTGACAAAGCCAAAGGCCGGGCCGATGGACGTGACAGCGAGGAGGATCCCTGCAAAACATCAGAAGAACTACAGTAGAATGACAGTGGAAAAAAGAAAACCAGTGTCCCTGTATCTCACTGGCATGTTCTATCAAGAATCAATAACAAGTAGAATTTGTGAGGTTGTCAGGTTCTGTTCTGTGTTTGAGTCCTGTGGTCTTGATGCAGGAGATCAATCTCCCAATAGAAGTGGGTGGTACTTTGACTGGAGGAGAACTCAACTAATTCAATTAACGTCCATATATGACTTCCTAGATGAAATTTAGACATTGGTGACCTTGAGTTTCACCCTTCAAGGTGACTTAAGGTCAAAGGTCACAGACCCAAATTAAAGTCCATATATGACTTCCTATCAGTGCTCAATAGTAACTATAGTGATATCTTCATTTCCATGTTGTAAGCCATCAAACCATGGACCATTACAAGTAAAGGCACATTTTGAATATTTAAAAAATTCACCAAAAATTTAAAAATCACTATGTCTCAAACCTGTAATCAAAATTTGTAACCAAATTCGTCGGAGAACATGTTGCTGAAAATAGCGAACAAAGATGACAATGACAAAGATGATGAAGATGCTCATGGCCTGTTGGCTGCTCAGCTAAAAATGCTGTCAAAGTGGAAAATGTACGAGTCCATGTTCTGCAGCAGTCATTAACAGAAGCTCAAACGTGTCATTATAATATGTAAAAAGCATCATTTGCCATCAAATACAGCTAATGTTTCAAGGTTGCATATTTGGAATACAATCAAGATGTCAAAATAGTTTTGTGAAAGCAGTTTGCAAACACCTGACCCTCCTCTGTTACATTGATACAAGTCTCAAATTACAGATTCTGTACGACAATACCCATGAGTCTTAACTACTGTTGCCATGGAGATCACAGCTTAATGTACGGCTGTTTCAAAAAGTTACCTTCATTTATATAGTTCTATAAAATGCTTCCAGGGATCTTCAAATAAAAAATATAGATTAGAGTTATAACAGAAGAAATGTGAGGTCAATATATATATTAGACCTCATTAGAAGGAAAACATCTTCTGGTTTTTGTTTAAACATGTCCTAACATGGCTCATGACCCTAAAATCTAAAGTCTATAAGTTTATCCTAATGGACAAAGCAGGTTTATTTATGGTATATAGCACATTTCCTACAGTAAGGTCATTCAATATGTTTATATAAACTGCAAAAATAAGAAAAGATAAAAATACTGAGATGGAATACATGAAATTAGAATAAAAGAAAATAATATATTCACATTAAAAGAAGTCACAGCACTGAATTAAAGTAATGAGGAATTAATACAGCGCAACCAAATTAAGTTTAATAATAGAAAAAGATAAATGTTTTAAACTAGATTAGAAAATGTCTGTTTTGGGTTAATTCTAAGTCAGGGTTTCTGAAGGTATCAGCAAATCTAATCTAATGCTTTTTAATGCCCTTTTTAATGCCATTTTAAACAAATGTAATGCTCATGTCCAGCTGCAGATACAGTTTTTTTTATACAATTTTATGACAGTTTACCGTTGACAGGCTTTCACCAGGTTCTGAATAGTTCCTCCTCCAACCACTTCTGCTGAAACTTGCATTTTCCCATTTTTCCAACATTTGCTAATATTACCTCTGCTCTTTTGCCATGGCATGAGCACACTCACAACGTGTTGTATTCCAAGCATTCGGTGTTGCGACTTCGTGTATCGGCCATAAACAATAGCCAATTAAAGGGTTCCACCTGTCAATCATCACACGATACTTCCGATCAAAATTAATAAATGTTTATATAATCAAAATAAATTGTGAATAACAATGCTTTTTTCCATCAAGTGTATTTCATTTTTTAATGCCTCTGGACATCGAATTTAATGCTTTTTAATGTCATTTAAGGCCTTAATTTTCACAAAATCTATTTAATGACTTTGAATGCTTTTTAATGACCTGCAGAAACCCTGTAAGTTGAGTTTGTCCCATGTTGCAGTAGAATAGTTTAACATTGCTCCACCTTTATCACTGCCCTTGTCTATTTATTGATTAATTTCCTACTAAATACTGCTTTCATTGTATATGTGTAATAATAGACTACATCCCAGAATCTGTGTAGCTGCTTGTTGTCGTTTCCACCTTCAGCTGTGGTTTCATTTCCATCTACCAATAATGTATCAAATATTCAGTGTATGCTACTGTCACACAGAATACACTCACTAGACTGATTCATGGATGTTTGGGTAAGTAGGAGGGATTCTGGTCTGGATGACATGGAGAAACAGATTATTTCTACCTAGCATAATCTGAGTCCAGTTTCATGAGTGTGCAGATTCTGCAGGTTGGTGTTACTCCGCAGAGGCTCTTTCACATCAGCTTATTAACATGAAGACTCCAACACTTCAATGTATTTGTTTTTCTGTTTTTGACTCCTCATGTCAGTTTGTCACGGTTCATGGTTTACAGCTGTTAACCGTCGCTCTGTACTGAAGATGTGTCAAGACAGGAAATGCTGGGTCCTATCAACCTCTAATGACAAATGACAAATTCCATTCGTGTCAACAGCTAAATGATAATTATCAACAGGAAGGAGGTATTTGTCACCTCGCTGGGTTGCAAAATAGACCAGGAAGTGTTTCAGAAAATCAATGAGGTTAACATTAGAAAAAATAAACAGAGTAACAAGAAAAAACAGAACAAACCTATGTTTTAATGCTTTAAACTGCAGCATAGTGTTCCTTGCCTTCACACTTTAACTTGACAGTATAAAAAAACCACACATTTAACTTTAAAAGTAAATTTACTTTTAAACTAAATGTGTTGTGTGATGTGGACACAGTATCTGAGTAATAGCAACAACATAAATGTTAATCGTAGATGAACCAGTCCATGATACAACACCTAAAACATACTTTATGTCATGTAAACTTGGTATTTTTTGTTTATTTAAATGGCTTCCTCAATAAATTACTTCTAAAAAGGGTAGCATAATTGTAATTAGTAAATTGCAATACATTAATCAATAGCCTGCATAGTTAAAATATCCTACAGTGGCCAAATTTAGTTCCAGGATTTAGATATTTTATTTAATATACTACTTTGAGTTGAAATCTACCGTGAATAATCACTGTTTTCTCTGTTATTTGCATGTGAAATCCAGTGGAAACATTTTTATGGCCGTATAATTTATGCAATGAACCTAGAATTTTTAGTTATGGATATTTTGTGTAACATATTTATTTTGGTACAAGATAAAATGGATTATCCTGGACGCCTCCCTGGGGAGGTGTTCCGGGCATGTCCCACCGGGAGGAGACCTCGGGGAAGACCCAGGACACGCTGGAGAGACTATGTCTCTCGGCTGGCCTGGGAACGCCTTGGGGTCTCCCCGGAAGAGCTGGAGGAAGTGTCTGGGGAGAGGGAAGTCTGGGCATCCCTGATTAAACTGTTGCCCCCGCGACCCGGCCCCGGATAAAGTGGAGGATAATGAATGAATGAATGAATAAAATGGATTATTATTATGTTTGGGTTTCTTTCTACAAGGACTAAGATTGTTTAAAAGAAGTAACCACAAAATTTTTACTCAGTCGGGTGTGTGAGAATTCGAGGGAATTTAGGCGGATCTGATTACAGTAAATGTATTATATTACTGGTTTCGTTTTCATTAATGTATAATTAAAATCAGTGTATAAAAATGAGGTTTGTTGTGTTTTTGTTCCCAGATTTCTATAGAAGTTCAGAATGTTCCTCAGCTTGATTTTGTTAAATATCAAGGTACGTCCAGTGTTAATGTACTTTATTATCATATATTATGTCTGAATGTGGTTTATATTCCCTGAACTAAAACATCCAGACTTCCACTGTTTCTGTGACATCTATAGGGTGAGGAGGGTTTACATTTGGTTCTAGTCTAGAACTTCACCACTAGACAACACTGAACATTCCACACTGAAACCGTATACTTTGCACCCACCCCTGGTGTGTATCCAGTTTCATTTCAGGTGTATTTTTTGGTTGAATGAATGAATAAACAATGAATAAACTTTAAAGGTCAACAACTCTTTTATGCAAGTCCTCTGTGAACCTTTTCTACCATCAAAGTTGACTTGAATGCCTGCTCACAGTGGCTTGACAAAGCTGTTTCCTCTGTAATGTTAAGTGCTTTGTGTTGAGCTGTTATTTTCGGCACCAATTCTATGAAAAGAGCAATGCTTTAGTCAATGGTTGCATCTGGGTTCTTTTTTAATGTGTGTTTAAGTGGCTGTGGACAGAACATGGTTAGTAACATATGGAGACATTTGGGATTACAGAGTGTGGAGTTTTATGTTCTATAATCAGAATTACCATGTATATTATAAAAGCCAAATGGCCTCTGTGTGTGCGTGCTTATGTGTGTGTGTCTGGGGATTCACATAAAATCCGGAAATAGCTGACTGCTGCTGTTTGGCATACTTATGGATTTTTGGTTAAGGAAGACAGGAGTGAAAACAGAAAATTGATAGGACCAATATTTTGGGAGATATTAGTAATTTTGGAATACAATAGCCTTACAATCACGTTGCTATGGCCAGAACGCTTTGGCGGTGACTGCTGGACAAATGCGCTTCAGCATGCACGAATACATAACAGCATAAAACAGGGGTGGCCAATCCTGGTCCTCAAGGGCTGGCATCCTGCATGTTTTAGATATTTCCCTCTTCCAGCACACCTGACGGTCGTTATCAGACTTCTACAGAGCCTGCTGATAGGCTTATTATTTGAATCAGGTGTGTTGGAAGAGGGATATACCTAAAACATGCAGGATACCGGCCCTCGAGGAACAGGATTGGACACCCCTGGCATAAAAACTACCACATCTAGAACCTGTGGACCCCCAAGGATCAAAGCACTAGTATTAGTGTAACTGTTACTACGCAATGTAACCCCAGTCTATGATGTTACATGCAGGTAGATCCCTATTCACTGTTTCCATGGTAACATACCAAGGTAGAGTGGTGAGTTCTTCTTGCTGGCGTAGTCATCGATATAGGAGATGCCAAACGGTTGGATGGGGACAGCGCCAATGCCAAGCAGCAGCTGACCCAGCAGCAACACGGCATACACCCCCTGGTGGGTGGAGCTGTCCTTCTGACTGCAGCTCTGATTGGACGACAGGGTGAGGACGGAGCTCTCTGACTGGCAAAGGCCGGAAGTGTTATCACCTGAGGCTTGACGGTTAAAAAAAGAAAAGAAAAAAGTTGCGCATCCTTTCACCATCTTATCAGTTTGAACACTGAGTAAAGTGTAAATGTCATGAAATTCCAAAGTTCTACCGAAATGACTCAGACATGACTCATATTTTGGCTTCACTTTTTCCACAGCAGCATAAAGTAGCATCATGTTATGTATCTTTAGATTTGATCTTTAAATTTGGACAGAGTTTTTTGCACCTCCTGCCAACGCAAGGATTTTTAGAGATAGACTGATAAAGAGTTGAAGAAAAAGGTGTAAACTTTCAAGAGAAAGGTGTAAACTAACAAAAATCTCGTATGTTGCCCACGATAATAATAAAATACAATGATCCTGCCATATTTCACAAACATGCAAGATTATGATGCTGATATAGTATTTGTCATTTTACTTTTGTAGATCCCCTTTACTTTTTTTCTGTCTTACCATTATTTTCCACAGGCTACTATTTTCTCATACAGAAGACTGAAGAAATTACACTACTTCAGCTATTGCGCTGAGTTGTACAGTTGCAGCTTATCAGGTACCCCTTGACTTGTTGAGCAAAGGGAGTAAGACCTATGGAGTGTTTATAATGAAGATACTTAGAAGCGATGTATTTAGACCACCCACCCTCTGTCTAACAGCAGTAAACGTAAACATTTACAGCAGAGAAAACGTCATGAAAAAGCGGAACACTTTGTGTTTTTAACAATATCCTGATGGATCATTGCAGTGTTTAAATGTAGCTAGATGCTCAGGCTGCTTTTAGAGTCCAAGAACATATAATTTCTGGTCTGGCATAAGCTAAATACAACATTTGTCCAAATATCTGTTAAGGATGCATAAGGATTTTGCAAAAAAAAAAAAAAAAAAAAGATATTTTGGTTTACAAACGTATGTTATTCTTCTGGATTTACAGAAAACCTCCCACTATAATTTAGCTGTATAAATAGATTCTTGTTTTGACCAATGCAGAGGCTCAGTAAAGAGAAAATACAACAGCTTCACAGATATGCTACACATATGGTTACCCAGAGATCTAAACAATACCATGCAGAAAGGAAAGGTCACTATGGATAGACATTTCTCATTTATTTAATTAGCAGTAAATATTAATCAGCTGTGCCATCATCCTTTTCATCCTTTTCACCTTACTTTCACGTTAGACTGGGTCGTTAGACCAAAATATATGCATTATATTTCATTGGAAAAGGGACATTCTCTAGTTTCTGTGTTCAACATGTGGATAAAACACAACCAAAACTAATACACAATCCTTAGCATGTTAATATCCAAGACTTAAAGCTTCAGATGCTGTAATCAGGGTGAATATTGGAAAAAAAAATAAATAATGAAAATCCTTCTGCTGCTTCTTTTTGTCTGAATCAGAGGACTAAATATGAAAATGACCTAATCTGACCTGCAGTGAAAGATTCATCCAAAGAATGGATGTTAAAAAGGTTAATATATACAAGTGGGGTTTGTTTAGCTTTGTTTTTTTCCTCTTTTTTTCCATCATGTCCAATACTAATATGATTGTGTGTGTGATGTAAACTAAACTATCCTCAGCTGTACAGATGTGACCTTGCTTTAGATTCTCTTCGGCCTGTCAGGTCCATGTATGTCCAGTGCTTCTCTGTATAAGTGCCACATTTTCCAAAGTAAACACAAGCTGAATTCCTTTTGCAATGGCTGCTGGGAGTATTTGGCTTCTCCCTTGTGTAGATACACTTTCAGAATGTGAGCTGTGCTGTAAAACGATCAGGGAGGATAGTATCTCTTATAATGTAACACTGAAGAATGCAGGGCAGCCATTCAATAGCACAATAAATAAATCAAGGCAATATGAAATAGTTAATAGGTCATATGGGTATAAAAGATGACAATACATGTATTAAATGGAGTGTAGTTGAGTGAACTTTTTTCCATTTGTTGTGTAATTAAATTTAATTTCATTGGTTTGGTATAACAAAGAACACAATGATCCACCATCCCACTCAAACCACAGCCCTGCAGAGAAATCTGGGTCATTTCAGAATAAAAAGCATCTTAGTCTTGTTAACGAATCGTCACAAAAGAGGTAATTACATATAATCTTCAAATACACCAGCTCAGAGAGAATGGATCAGCAAAGCAAAAGAAATAATTAAGCTGGAAAACACATGCGTTAAAACATGGAAACCAGTGGAAAATTACTTTAAGTCTCTATTAATCATTGTCCTGAGCCAATAATTACCATCTTTTTTACATTAGCGTTCCTCTACCTTAACAGAACCTGTAGTATGTAGGAAGTCTGTGCAGCAGCTCCTTAAGATTTCAACTGAATTTGTTGTGAAATATTGAAAAAAAAAATAAAAATGTGTGGTTGCATTAACTGGCTTGGAGCAAATGAATTAGGCTGCATTATCATCAGCATCAACATCAGAAAGTGACAATACGGCCTACATTACAGATAGTTAGTAGTAGACCATTCTGTTACCATCTCACACTCTATTCTGTGAAAAGTACCTGAACATACAGTGAAAACTGAAAAGTGTAATACAGGCAATAATGGTTAAAAATTATGTAATTTCTGCCCATTGGAGTTCAATAAAGTTTGAGAGGAAACGATGCTGCACCGTCTCCTCAAGAGTTTAGAGGCTGAAGAAAATATACATTGTAATGGATGATTTTGATCAGATTTTATCTTGTTTTCAGACGGGTAAGTGGTTAAACAACTATAATATAGTTACATACTAACTATAATGTGACTGATGGCTGTAATTGTGCATCATTGTTCAGATTCCATCAGACATGACTCTGTTGTTTTACTCATATTTTGGTGTCACTTTTTTACAGCAGCATAAAGTAATGTCATGTTATCCAGACGCACCTGCAGACTTGAATTGTGAGGTAAGCACAGATAGGGGTAGTGAATGAGTTAGAAGACTGTGGGGGGGTAATGCATAAGAGCGGGGGGAGGAACTTCTCCAAAAGTACCAAGATGTACCTCTCTCTCTCTCTCTCTCTCTCTCAAATTTCACTGTGTACGCACAAGGCACACTCAACCCATATGGATGTACACTTGCAGGTGCCAATGATGTTATCTATCTTTATATGTAGTCTTTTGATTTGGACAGAAAGTAAGGCTTTTAAGGGACAGATTGATAAAGGGTGGAAAAAAAAATGTGTCAACTCACAAAACTCATGATTTGTTACCCATGATAATGAAAACATGAGAATACAATGATCTGGTGATATTTCATAAACATGCATAATGATGAAGTGTGTGACTTTTATTTGTTTTATCTTCTGGTTGTGTTTTAGATGCTATTGATCCTATTACTGTGCACCTGTTTTTACCAGTTTTAGCATATTTTATATTTATTATTATTTTTACTAGTTTTAGCATATGCTGTATTTTTATCTATAACTTTGTACAGCACTTTGGGTACTTTGTGTTCTTTTAAATGGGCTACATAAATAAAACTGATCTTTTGTTCTGTCTTATCATCCATTTGCACAGCTTAATATTTTCTCATACAAAAAACTGAAGATATGATACAACTTCAGCTATTGCAGTTGCTGCTTATCAGGTATTCCTTTGTCTGTAGGTTGTAGGTTACTATTTGTTGAATGAAATATTTGAAGGGAGTACAATTCAAAGACGGTGTAGGCTTATACATGAGCCAAGGTGTTTAAAAACACATCCTTTGTGTGTGTATGTGCTCTTACAGCTGATGTGGTTCGTGTACTCATATGGTCCGTTCACTAGATGCGGCAGAGCCATCAACAATGAAGCGAAGCTGGCCAGCAGAGCTCCGCCTCCGATTAACCTCGGCCGGTGGACTCGACTACCGAAGAAACTGACGAAGACGATAAGCACCGTGTTCCCCACCTTAAATAGAGGTTGAATGAATTGACTGAACCTCCTTCTTTTCTGGTTTGGTTATAGTTTTCATTAAAGACCTTTCAGTTCTGACCTCGTTAAAAGCAGCCAGCAGACCAGACTTCTGACTGGACAGACCATAACGCCGCTCAATGGTGGAGATGGAGCTCTTCATGTAGCCCGACACCAACAACTGGGCAAGCTGCAGCAAACTGTGACAAAACACAAAGAACTGCAAACAGAAGAAGAAGAAGAAGAAGAAGAAGAACAAATGAATGGGAAAATAGAAAGCACAGTGAATTTATTAGAGCTGATTAATTAATGATGCTTCTACATCATTCCATTCCATCAGTGTTCCATCCATTCCATTAGTAATACATAAAAAATGTATCACAAGTACTAACATTAGATGGACAGAATAAAATGACCTTTCCATTCAACACAAGTATTGTAAGCTTGAAACAAACTTTGGAGAAAAAAAACCCTAGTGTTTTATTTTAATTCACTTTCTTTTATCTTTATACATAAGTACACCTCCATGAAAGTATTTTGACAGGTAGCTGTTAATATACTTCCTCATCATTATTTCCATTATCTAACACTTAGGTATTAGCTTAGAGGCAACTGTTTGCTGATTGCTAATGCTAACCTGTTAGATGATTACTGTTAAGCTAATGGCTAACAGTGTGTTTCAAGTCTGAATTTTGGCTAAAATACTGTTTTTTTTTGTAACACCCAGTCAAAATGGATTGAGTAATTTGTCCAGTTGATTAAGTGGCCACATGTAAAATGTGGATAGTGTGTTAGCTCATTATTTTTCCAGCTATATATTGCATAAAATGTGCTTTAACCTACCTGAGGTTCGGATAAAGTGCGCTAACATCAGCATCGTAGGTCACAAGCTGTTGCTCATAGTACACCGTTGTTGGCTAAAGCTAACAAATAGTGTAAACATGTATTTCGTATATTATTCAGAACATAGTTTAATGTGGAAAACAGTATGATTGACTTTAAGTTAAGCAGGAAATCGCTTCTCACATTTTCCTCCCAAGGCAACAGAGCTAGCATGTTTTATCTCAGTCCTGGCTGAGGGAGAATTTTTGGAAAGTGATATCAGTAAAGTCTCCTATAGTCTGAATATCTGAACAGTTTAACAAACAATGTACTAAAACTACAAAAGTCAAATAATTTTTGTTTGCATTGTGTAGATACATATTTCGGCACCAGTCAGGACAATAATTCTCAGTGTTTGCATTTTACTGCAAATGTTTATTACCTCCACCAAAGAGGTTATGTTTTTGCCAGTGTTGGTTTGTCTGTCTGTTTGTCCGTGTGCAAGATAACTCAAAAAGTTATGGACAGATTTGGATGAAAATTTCAGGAAATGTTGATACTGGCACAAGGAACAAATGATTAAATTTTGGTGGTGATCGGGGGGGAGCACTGATCTGCCTTGGTGGAGGTCTGCACTCTCTGAGTGCTTTTCTTGTTTTATTTAAGTGTTCCTAAATCCATGTATCATTCGTTCTTTTCATATTCAATTGAGAATCCACAATTGGAAAACCAAAAAAATGACTCGTTATTTCATTATTCATGTACAAATCAAAACTCAAAAAACGGGTTGTTCTTCATTCTTTTGATTGCATGCGCAAATTAAAAATTGAAAATAAGCAAATGGACCAAATGTCAGGTTTCATGTTGACTTTTTTGATATCCGATTTGGCATGACCCAGAAGTTACTGACTTCTTCGTGTGTTGAGCTGGACAATCGTGGGTTTGTTAGTATTCTGCCTAATGCATTCTGTGCAAATGGAAAATTTAGTGTTTTTCAGAGTCAACAAACATGTTACTCTCAAGGAGGACGACGTGACAACTGAAAAAATCAGCAGGATCCTCCAGGTATTGTTGTTTTGTCTAATACAGTGCGGCCATGGTAACCAATCGAAGTAGAACCCACTTTGCGTAACACATGAAGAAGTCAGTAACTTCCGGGTCACACCAAATCGGGTGTCAAAAATGTCAACGTGAAACCCAACATTTGGTCCGTTTGCTTATTTCCAGTTTTTAATTTGTGCATATAATCGAAAGAATGTAAAACAATTCATTTCTTGATTTGTACATGAATAATGAAATAACAAGTAATTTTTTCGTTTTCCGATTGTGGATTCTCAATTGAATATGAAAAGAATGAATGATACATAGATTGTTCCTATAATATAGTTTCAGTGTTTCTGATCTGTGGGGTTAATCAGAATGTGATGTTATTGCATCTGTCTCTGAGTGCTGACAAAACTCAGCACACCATCTGAGATATTTACAAGTCAACAAAACTTCATACACAGGCAAATTACCATAGCTCCAAACTGCCTTTGTATGGTAAAATTAGAGCCAAAGGTCACATATAAACTACAGTGGAACCAGGTAGGGCTCATCTCCCTTTAATAATACATGACTCCACTGAAAACATTAGGAGGTCTCTGAAATATTAACAATATGCTATTTTTGCTATGCATTTTTGAATCTTCATTGTTGTGAATCATGTGTGAAATTAGGTTACGGTTGAATGAGTCATTCAAGAAGTTGATTCATTATTTAGTAATGATAGGGGCGTGTGTGTTGCTTTTGTTATTAGTGTCAAAGCGTCATGGTGCAATATCACAACCACCATAAAACAAACGGAACAAATTGTCCTCCTCAGTCTGCGTGCTGTGACACATTTTTCATTTCTGTTTTGTAGAAAACAAACAAATACATCATAAAGGAAGTACAACAACATGAGGAATGGGAATCAGGAACTGGATCCACATTGGACTTGGAACTGGAATCATGTGTCTTAGCTTATCAGTATCTTTTATTGACTCTGGCACGATTTCTGAACAGAGCTGAGCCATTTTATACGCTCACAACAACTCTTAAGGGCTCAGACTCATGTCAAAGCAGCTGTGACAGTTGATGAATCAGAACTATCCTTCCTTTCAAAATAGAAAATAAAACACACACTCCAGAACTGAAGTTGACTTCAGAGTGAACTGTAATCAGGTAGCCTTCTGTTGTCTCCAACCCACTATCAGTAACATTAAAAGAGATGTCTGCACTGCAACTCTAGCTTGTTTTCCATTAAATGTTAAAAGAATTTGAGGTTACAAAAATAAAAATATGATCTAGTTTGGAGTAAAAACCCTCATCTGCATTATGTTGTGAGCAAGCGGTGCATATCCTCTATCTACATACATTTACTCCTCGCCAAAAAAAAAAAAAAAAATCCTCAAGTGAGTGATTTTTGAGAATTAGGGTAATTTTTAAAATTTTGCTGCTTACACTGGCATTCTCTCGAGCAAAATTTCAAAATGTGCATTAAATAAACTGATGTTAAATTATTATATGTTTATGTAAAATGGATATATTATTTGTCTGTGTCTTTCAATTCTGTGTTCTCAGAAGATTAGAGTGAAATAAAACTATTATCTTTCTTAAGAACAGTGTGAACTACAGCTCAAATAAGATACTTTATACTCTTATACATATATATAAAAATAAAACTTCCTAAGCTATCACAGAACTTCCTATATTTTATTCAAGTACCATAGAACATATATTGGCAGCCACAGCTTATAGACTTATGTTTACATTCTATATCCAAAACTAATTGTACAATGTTCTGAAGACTGTAGGAATTACCAAGCAGCAAAGTTCAAGCTCATGAGAAATTTGTATTGTGTCCATATATGTTTACCTTCTTTTTTTTTTTCTTTTCTTTTAATGGGCTCAGCTGGCTGACAGGCAGCTGTCTATACCGATAAGGCAGCAGCTGACACCAACTGTAGGTAAACATATATGGAGTACAGTCCATATATGTTTACCTATTAAATTTAAAATGATATATCCAAGAAATGATTCAACAGAATTGGAAATGTTCACTTGGACACCACGATGAAATGTGTGATGAAGATTTTGGCAAAAGGTTCAAGTTTAAAGTCTCTTTTGCCCATTGTTATGGGTGCAAAATATCAGGAATGACATAAGAGAATTTAATAATAATAATGGATTAGATTTCTGCAGCGCTTTTTTGGTCACTCAAAGCGCTTTACATTATTGACCCATTATTCATTCATATATTCCCCCTCTGGTGGGGGTAACTACATTTGTAGCCACAGCTGCCCTGGGGCAGGCTGACAGAAGCGTGGCTGCCTGCACTGGAGGCAAGGAGGGTGAAGTGTCTTGCCCAAGGACACAACGGACTGTCTGGGACAGAGTGGGATTTGAACCTCCAACCCTTCAGTTATTGGACAACCCGCTCTACCATCTGAGCCATGGCCAAATTTGGTCAAACTGATTCCACTTTGGTGGCAGGAAGTCAAATGTCAAGGTCATTCTTACCTCAAAAAATACATTTTTTTGATTAAAAAAAATACATATTTGCCCGTAATTGTTAATAACTGATAGGAATGCAATGATACCACTTTTTTCCAGACCAAGTACAAGTACTTACATTTGAGTATTTGCCGATACAGAGTACCGATATGAGTACTTAATACCATTACAGTTCTTAGTTACTTTTGTAAATGTGCTTTATTGTCGTTGTCATTAGTCTGACTAGAACAAAGTGCTGCAACTGACATTTAATGTGTTGGAATGAGCATTTCTCAATCAATCCACCAGAGGGCACTGCTCTTACTTATTAACCATACTGGACAAATACCACAAAGAAGAGTAAAGCTTTTTGAGAAGAAGAAGAAGAAAGTCAATAATAACAAACATGGTGACGACAGAGGGGGTAATACTAATGTCGATGCTAATATTGATATTGATGAGGGTTGTTGTCATAAATCTGTCAGTAGTTTTTCTCTAACTCACACAGTCGCTCTATGAACAGATTAGCTACCTCCACGATTCCCGGTGGTACTGCTTCTTCATCTGGGTATGCACAGAGCCTTATAAGATAAGACGATGATCTTTATATGGCTCTTGGTACATATGCGCTAGCTCCCGGAAAACAGACAGAATTACATGTGGAATGTGCACAGAGGATGGACAACATGCTCCATCCGTATCCGTCTATGTCTTTAACGTTACTTTTGTCGCCGCAACTTTTGTCACCGTCGTTTATTTGCAAACATCTCCACGCTGCTGACATTACTCCTCCACCACGTACCTGCTGCACTATGAGGTGATCATCATGCTGCTGTCAAGTGGTATCGATGTGTTTGTATTGGAGCACTTTTACGAGTATGAGTAGTAGTACACGCGCTCAGTATTGGACCAATACCTGATACTGGTATCGGTATCAGTGCATCCCTTATAACTGAGTGAACTGGATGTACACATTATGATGTAGGGATAGTGGATTATTAACCCATAAAGACCCAGTGCTACTTTTATGTCAGTTCCCAAATGAATTGTTTTCTATATTTAACCTTATTTAAGTGATTTATCACATTACATTATGATATTACCCTCTGTATTTTGCATTTTTAAGTGGAAATCAGTTATTTTCCTATATTTAATTTACTGATCATGTAGTTCACAGGTGCCAAACATGTGGCCCGGGGGCCAAAACTGGCCCGCCGAAGGGTCTAATCCAGCCCCTAGGATGAATTTGTGAAATGCAAAAGTTACACTGAAATTACACCGAAGACATTAAAAATCAAAGACATTAAAATAATTTTAGGTTAATTCAATCTAAAGTGGGTCAGACCAGTAAAATACTATCATAATAACCTACAAATAATGAAAACAGCCAATTTAATCTCTTTGTTTCAGTTTTAAAAATGTTAAAATTACACAAAAATATTTACATTTACAGACAAGCCTTTTACAAAAATGTGAATAACCTGAAATGTCTTAACAGTATTCTAATTTTACTAATATTCTGCCTGTTACGAAATTTTTTGTGCATTTGTAGATCACTGTGATCTGTATGTTATAATGCAGATGTATAAATTATAAAATAATGCATAATATTGTTAAAATTGCGCTTATTTTTTTTAAAGAATTTTCAGGTTCGTATTTGTTCATGTTATGTTCAAGTACAGTTTGTAAATGTAAACATTTTCACCACGGAATTTGACTTTTTTTTCACTCAAACACATAGAGCAAACTTTGCAGTTCACATTATTTATAAGTCGTTATCCTATTATTTATATTATTTTATTGGTCCGGCCCACTTTATAAAATATTAGGCTGTATGTGGCCCCTGAATTGAAATGAGTTTGACACCCCTGATGTAGTTGTTCATACAAACTCAGGTTAAAGTTGAGGGTTATATCAAAAACAGAGAAAACGGAAGAAAAAGTGACTTTTTCAGCAAAATATATTATTAGCTGGACATAAAAATAGTGTCATTTATCAAACTCCATGGGTTTTACTGGTGAATCAATGCTGTGCTGAAGATGACAGTGTTTCCACATTAACTACGGAGCCTCTGAACGTCCAAATGGGTCATATCTGATGACCATGAAAAGATGACAAACTGTATTTTACACCAATTATTTACATGTATTGATAGGATTAGTGGATCAACAGCTATTAAACATTATATATCAGTAGATGCTTTTGGTCGTCAGTAAGTGTTTGGGTCTTTATGGGTTAAAATCTTGCCAAACATATCTTGTGCTTTAAAGGTAATCTTTTCTTTGGATTTACTAAAAAAACCATAAACCAGTTGACACAGCTCTAGCTACATCTAATTTTTTTATTGTTTGTTTTATTATGCATATAATTACTGATCAAATAATGAGAAATAAATCAGTTCTTAATAGAGGATTATAGCAGCTGTACCATTTCCCCAAACTGTCAGAGGAAACCAGTCAGACCACAAAAACCAGCAAATGACATAAAACGGAAGCAAACCTTAATGTTCCTGAAGAGACTCCTACATGTGGCCGGACGTCGTGACCCACTGAGGTCAGAGTTCATGTTGCTGGCTACCATTGTTTACCTTCACCGCCGAATCTCCAAAACCTGCCAAAGACAAACACAGTGTTGAGTAGATACATGGCCAGCCCAGTGGGTGAGGACTAGTGCCTGCAGATCCTGGTACTGGGACATTTATTCCACAATCTGTAGATGTTTATTCTCTAACCTTGAGCACAGTAACCAACATGGTGCTTTCGATTTTCAAGCCAAATGGGCCTGCAGAAACATGTCTTAAGTGAGACCATGTGCACGCTCAGTTTACACAGTCTTTTTTTTGCACAATAACATTTCACTTTGCTCCTCCTCTGCTCTTCACTGACATACTACACACTGGTGTAATGGAAGATAAAGGCTCAAAATACTGACGGGAAACAACCACCCGGAGAGAGGTTAAACATGCACAGAAAAATGAGCAAAAACAGATTTAGGGCAAAGTTTGAAGATTAAAAAAAGTTGCTGTGTGCTCTTTAATTGGCTTCTCATGTATAGTAAATGATAACAATATGACAAACACCACAGGACTCACATTTCATCATTTGCCTGAATATAATGGACATTATGAATTTTAATTGATAATTAGTATGGAATGAAAGACTGGCACCATGCATCTAAAATTAAATTAGCATTGAATACAACTTGCATAAAAATGGAAGTGGGAAAATATACAATGAAGCTTGAATGTGTGGAATGAAAATACACTGAATTAAACTTTAATACCTTCGATACAATCAACATTCCTTCTAATTTTATTTCTGCGTATTCCAACTTTTCTTCCATATATTCAGCTTTCATTCCATGTACTGTAACGTTCCATATTTTCAAACTTCACCTCCATATATTCAAACTTTTCCTTAATATATCCCAACTTTCTTTGCATAGTTTTTGTTTTTCTGTCACCGTATTCCAACCATTCATTTCATGTATTTAAAATTTTCTTTGACATATTTCGTAAGTTTTGTCAAAATATTTCATTTATTGACATTTTTCATTCCCCATATTCCAACTTTCATTCCGTAGTTTGACTTCTTTACCATATTTTCCAACTCTTCATCCACATATTTTACTTTCCATTCTTTTCTTTCTATATATTCATACTTCCATACACTATATTCAGCTTTTAGTCCACATTGTCAAGCTAACAACATACACACGCACATTAAAACATTTTCACATGTCATAATGTACAGGGTGGGGAAGCAAAATTTACAATGAACATTTAGTTGTTTTTTCTCAGCAGGCACTACGTCAATTGTTTTGAAACCAAACATATATTGATGTCATAATCATACCTAACACTATTATCCATACCTTTTCAGAAACTTTTGCCCATATGAGTAATCAGGAAAGCAAACGTCAAAGAGTGTGTGATTTGCTGAATGCACTCGTTACACCAAAGGAGATTTCAAAAATAGTTGGAGTGTCCATAAAGACTGTTTATAATGGAAAGAAGAGAATGACTATGAGCAAAACTATTACGAGAAAGTCTGGAAGATACTATTAAAGAAGAATGGGAGAAGTTGTCACCTGAATATTTGAGGAACACTTGCGCAAGTTTCAGGAAGCGTGTGAAGGCAGTTATTGAGAAAGAAGGAGGACACATAGAATAAAAACATTTTCTATTATGGACATTTTCTTGTGGCAAATAAATTCTCATGACTTTCAATAAACTAACTGGTCATACACTGTCTTTCAATCCCTGCCTCAAAATATTGTAAATTTTGCTTCCCCACCCTGTATATTCAGACTTTTTTTCAATATCATCAAACTTTCATCCATTCATATTCAGCCATACTTTCATACTTACAAGCATAACAAAATCCACATCTATCTGACTATGTTGTGTACATTTAGCCTACGTTATCTTATTATGGTTTAAAACCACCCAAACACTGTGACAGTTTTCTGTGTGGGCAATAAATGAGCTCAGCTGTTTGAATTTAGGCTGTCAGTGGTCACATGAGTCCCAGAGTAAGCATTCCTCCAGATAAAAGAGAGGAACAGGCCTTGAAACCACTGACCATATGGACGGCATTATCTCATCAACTCCCACCGCGTTACAAAGTGTTTAATGAATTCTACATTTTATGTTGATGAACTCAAAACTTCACAGAAACACCGATGCAAAGATGAGGTTAGAGTTCAAAGATTCTATGCACCAACAGTGTGTTAGCAATAGTTTTTGCTGTATTTTTTTGTGCTTTTTCAAAGATAAAAATAGAACCAATAGCCTTGTATGTCACTGGCATGTTCTATCAAGAATCAAAATCAAGTTGAATTTGTGAGGTTGTCATTTTATCCAGGTTGTCAACTAATTCAAAGTCCATATATGACTTCCTATCAGTGCTCAAAAGTAAGTATATTGGTATCTCTATGTTATAAGCCATCAAAATATGGTCATTTAAAAGTAATGGCAAATTTTTAATATTTAAAAAATTCATAAAAAATTTAAAAAACTGAATTTCCCAAAACTGTGTATACATTGTCCCAAGGAAGCTACATATATAATTTCAAATGAATCTGAGCAGTAGTTTTGGCAGAAAAGATGTTTGAAGAAATTGCTAACAAAGATGATGAGAAAGACGAAGATGATGACAAAGACGATGCTGGACACAGCACCTTCACATCGGCTAGTGAAGTAAAACCACAAATCTGTTAGAATGTGAGTGTAGTTTAAATGTTATGACCAAAATAATGACCCAATGGATGAACAGTTGTAGTAATAGTGGTGTTGGTAGTATTATTATGGGAGGAATTATTCATTCATTCATTCATCCATTCATTCATCCTCACGAGGGTCAAGTGTATGTTAGAGCCGATCCCAGCTACACCTTGGTTGTGTTACCAGTTCATCACAGGGCTGACATATACAGACAACCATCCACTGTCACATTCACTCCTACCGCTGATGTAGATTAATCACTTAACCTTTTAACTGCAAGAGTTTGGACGGTGGGAGGAAACCCCACTGACACAGGGATAACATGCAAACTCCACACAGAAAGACCATAATAGTAGTACTAGAAGAAAAACATAATGTGCTGCACACTTTTAGTACCCCTCGGCCAAATATAGTGTACACTGCAAAAAATGACTTCTAAGAAAGTGAAAAAAGCCTTATTTCTAGAACATCTGTCTTATTTTTCATCTAAATAGGGAAAAAAGCTTGCCAAGAAACTTTTAAATAAGAAAAATATTCTTATTTAAAAAAAAAAAAAAAAATCTAACTTTTTCTAAATAAGATTTTCCAGCTAATATCAAGGTGATTTTATTTCTTGTACAAAGCACTGTTTGCTAAAATTCTAGCATTTTTGTCTAGTTTTAAGGCACATTATGTTTTTTTTTAGTTGTTAGACTTTTTTGCTTGTTTTAAGAATTCCAGCAAATAATTGTTGGCAGAATTTTTTTGCTCAATATAAACCAATTTGACCAGATTTAGGAGTATTAGGCTTATTTCTAGCAGGGCATTTTTTGCAGTGTAAGATTCTGTTGAAAGTTACTGTCCTATAATTTAGATTAGATTGTCTTTATGTAAAACTTATTACATTAGGGATGCACTGATTCCAATACGAGTATCGGGTATCGGCTCCGATACTCAGTGTGTGTACTCGCATTCGTACTCGTAAAAGCAATCCGATACAACTGCACCAATACCACTTATGGCCGTGTGACATTCACAGTTCAGTGCAGCAGGTACGCGGCGGTGGAATAATGTGTGGGGAGTGTGAAGAGTGTAGAGATTTTTCAAAATAAATGACGGTGATAAAAGTAACGCTGACTGCAAGTAGTGAAAACGAAACCTATCGCTCATTTATCTTCTCTCTATCTGCTGAAGCTTCGCTTTTAAACCTTATCAGTGAAAACACTGCAATATTAGTATCACATTAGTGTTTCCTCTGTCATCTCCATTTGTTACGAACTTTCCTCTTCTTCTCAAAAAAACTTTACTCTTCTTCGTGGTATTTGTCCAGTATGATTAATTAAGAGTGGCCCCCCCTGGTGGATTAATTGAGAAACGCTCATTCCAACACATTAAATGTCAGTAGCATGACTTTGTTCCAGTCAGACTAATGACAACGACAATAAAGCACATTTACAAAAGGAACTAAGAACTGGAATGGGATTATTAAGTACTTAAATCGGTACTCGGTATCGACAAGTACTCAAATATAAGTACTCGTACTTGGTGCATCCCTATAATACATACATATTTATATTTGAAAGTACTCAGATATTATAACTGCACAAGACTATTTGACCATGAAAAAGTAGGTCAAGGTCACTTATTTTCAACAGGCTTCTGCTCCATGCCAAGATGCATCCACAGAATAAATTTGGTGCAGATATTTAAATGCATTCTTCAGATAATGCAATTATGTCATTGAATGGACAGACAGATGACAAAATGATTACAATACCCCTTTGGCCAGAAGTTGGCTGAGGGGTAATTAGTATTATTACTAGTACAAGCGCAAATAATCATCATATTAGTATTTATATTTATATTTGGCTATTGCAAGAAGCAAAGCCCCTCCCCTTCTGCTATGCCCCATGGGACCTAACTTTAGAAAAAAATGTGAACAAGGAGAGACAAATACATTTCTGATCCCGATTCAGATTTGAGTTTAAGATTTTTTGCTTTCCTTCTTTGCACTTTGTTCAGCACTGAGAAATACAACACTTTTTGTCATTTTTAATGTCATCAGAAGTCAGGCAAGGCTCTTTAAAAGAACTGCACACATGCTGCATGACAGTATCTATCAATATGATCAATTTCTTGCTGATCTGAAGACGAACCAGCGATGACAGTATATTTTCACTTCATTTCTAAATCTGGCATTTAGTATTTATAGTAGTATGGCACTGATATTAGTTGCTAGTAGAAACAGTATGATAATGACTATGATTGTTATTACACAATCATTTCCATAGTAGTAGTAATAGTAATACTACTAGTAGTGTATATTACTATAGCAGAATCTGTGTGGTGGTACTGACTGCTGTTTTATTCTGTGCATGACAATAAATCTTTAATACATCATATTATTAAAAGTCATTCATGACTGTTGTTTAATGATTAAGAGCAATGACTGATAGTGTGCTGGTTTCATTGATAAAACCCTAAAATTAGATGAGATGAGTAAAAATATTTTTTTTTATCACACAGCAGGAGAGTCAGTCAGTTTTCTTTGCTTTTAATTTGTAAAATGATACAGAGAAAATCTGCTGTTTCCAAAGAGCAGTGGAGGTACTCCCAGTATTCCCAGTATTCCCAGTATTCCCAGTATTCCCAGTTAAGGCTGCCATGTTAATAAGGATTCTGTGAGACTCACTGTGACGCTGGGCTGTCCTCGTCCTGTGTTTCGTCGTAATTCTGCAGCTCTGAGTTTCTTTGCTGTTGATTCTGCAGAAGCCTGAAAGGGCGGGGCTTCAGTAGGAGGGGGGAGGGAATCCAAGAAGGAGGATGTGGAATATGAACCAGTCTGAAGGCAGGGAGGGAAAACCACTGAAAACAATGAGGAAAGAAAGGAAATACAGTCCCACGTGTATTGTCTATCTGGAAACTGAAAGAAAGAATATTTCACAACAAAAAACTATTGTTATCTTCCCAAGATGCTATAGCTCATCTTGATGCCATCACTTAGTTATGTCTATCAGCTGCTCAGGTTTTCCCTTACAACTTCTTTTTCTTTTTTACAATTTAAAACATATATCTCTCTGTACTTTTTACTCCATATCTGCGTTACTTTAGTTTCAATACATTTATGGATCATTACTGATTATTTTTGTTGCCTCATTGTGCAACATTTAAGACAAAATCACCATATAATGTTGACCAGAAAAAAAAACAACAACCAAAAAACCACTACAACAAAAACAACAATCTGAGAGATACACCGAGATGAAAATGATGCAAAAGACGTAGAATGAAAAAGGTGAAAAGGATAAAAGCAATGTGAAAGATGAAAAAGAATTAGCGTAATTCATAACAAATAAAAAATAACATAAAAAGATACCAGCCTGAAATAACATGAGGAAAATGACATGAAAGACAACAAGTGAAAACAAAATAAAACTTGTACAAAGACAAAAACAATGTAAAACCTGTAATACAATGAACATGAATTATATTAAAAAATAAAAAATGAGTAGCTGTGACACTCTGGTGGACATAAAAAATGCTTTTGGAGGCGGACATGAGGCATCAGTCTATTATAAAATGTTTCTATCGGCCTCTGAGCTCAATGTTCTGCCTCTTAAAAAACATGGGAAATTGACTTAAAAGTCAGCTTCTCAGAAGATGAGTGGAGTAGAATTCTCAAGAATATGAAAAAATTGCCACGAGAATTACGATCAAGGTTGGTCCAATTTAAGATCTTAAACCAAGTATACTGGACGCCTTCTAGGTTAAAGAAAGCGGGGATAGCGGGGACTGATGCCTGTTGGAAGTGCCAGCATGATAGTGGCACTCTGTTACATATGCTCTGGGAATGTCCCAAAATCTAGGAATACTGGTCTTTGGTTCACACTGTAGCGAAGAAAGTTGCTGGTCAGGGCATTCCCTTTACTAATAGGCTTTATGTGCCAGGGCAGGGGTGTTAAACTCATTTTAGTTCAGGGGCCACATCCAGCCGAAGATGATATAAAGTGGGCCGGACCTGTAAAGTAATATAAACAATAGGATAAGAACTTTTGAGTGAAAAAAGTAAATTCTGTAAAATAAAAAATACACTTAAATATCCTACAATACACGCAAAAATACACTTAAAATTCCATAATTGAAATGTTTACATCAATGAATTGTACTTGAATATAACATGACCAAATATGAACAACCTGAAAATTTGTTAGTAAAATAAGTGCAATGTTAACAGTGTTACGCCTTAGTTTATCATTTATACATGTGAATCACAACTTACAGATCACAGTGGATCTACAAAAGCACAAAACAATAAGGAACAGGCAGAATATTATTAAAATTCCACATACTTAAGAGATTTCAGATATTCACATGTTTTTTTTTGTAAAAGGCTAGTCTGTAAATGTGAACACTTTTGTGTAAATTTACATTTTTTACACTAAAACAAAGAGACAAATGTACAGTTGTCATTATTTATAGGTTATTATGATAGTATTTTACTGGTCTGATCCACTTTAGAATTAACTGACCTAAAATTATTTTAACATCCTTGATTGTTAATATTTTCAGTGTAATTTTTGTATTTCACAAATTCATCCCACGGGCCGGATTGAACCCTTTGGTGGGCCGGATTTGGCCCCTGGGCCGCATGTTTGAAACCCCTGTGCTAGGGGATCCTTCTGTTCTGACTTTTTTGCCCTCCTCCGTTGCGCAGTGGGTACAAACTGCCATCATGATGGGGAGAAAACTCTTAGTAAGGGAGTGGAAGGCTCCATCATCTCCAACTTTCCCCCACTGGTATACCTCTCTTGGTCAATTGGCAGCATCTGAAAGATGATCGTATAGACTGTTAAATAGAGTAGATGATTACAATGACAAATGGGCCCGATACTTCTGCTACACAGGTCAATGACGTCTCCAGCTCAAAAATGTAAACTGGACTTAGTGATAAATAATGACTGTAGTAACCATGTATGTGTGTATTATTGGCATCGTCCTTATTGTTGAAATGATACATCTTCTGATACTAAGCCAGGACACATAATCAGTGATGTATCCTGAGGTCACTGGGTGTTTCGGGTCTCACGAACATCAGACATCCTCACTCAGGCGACCCTACTGAGGCTGATCAGGCCTCAGCACGTGCCCTGGCAGCTCACCCACGGATCGGCTCTCTTTATCCGGAGCCATCTAGAGGCTTTCTCTGCTGCCCTATTATTTGTGTTTCGTCTGGTCAGAGATTGTCCACATCTGCAGTATACTGGCATTGATAACTGGCATAAGATGTGGAAATGTATAGCATGTAAGAATTTATTATTATTATTATTTTTTATATGTATAAAAGAAAAACTTACTAAAGATCAAGTCATAAAAAATAAAAAATGATGTCAAGCATGTAGATTGGAGTAAAGTGAAGTTGTCATATAATTATTTTCCATAAATTCTTTCCTATTTACTTAGAGTAGGAATGATTTTCTTGGTGTCACATAACATTAATATGACATACGGTTCATGAAGCTTAATCATTTCTCACTTTCATCTCTTTTACACTGGTACCTTTACTTCTACTGCAGAATCAATGTGTGGACTTTTGTCACTTTTATATTTAAAAAATATCATTAATTTACTTGATATGTATGTAAACAGTTATATAGCAGTTGATTGAGTCGGTCAGGTTTAGGTCCAAAGAAGAATTGAAAAGACTGTTATGATATTGCATAAGGTTGTTGAAATAATACTATGTTGAATGTATGCCGTGGTCAAAGATTACAGTTTAACAAAATAAGGGACATTTATTGACCAATCTGTGTATGTAACTGTGGGCTACAGTTTAGGTGCAAAACCGACTTGTTTATTGTTGGAAAAGATCTTGTCTACAGGCTAAATTAAGAAAATTAAAAGCTGAAGATTACAAAAACGCAAATGTACTCCATATATTCAACCTAGGTCACCTTCCATGCATTTATTATTCATATGATCACACAAAGTAAGGTTTGACAAACACCTTCAAAATCAAACCAGTATTACTGAGGTTGGGCTCAACTCAAACAATTTCATCTGAAATGGACATAATATGGTGAATAATCAAACATCTGAACATCAACAGATCATGCTTCCATTTAATTTTTATTTTCTACTTCAGACAGCCTAATGTTGTGATATATTTAGTGTCGTAAATTAGTGGGATATCCCCATCTCCACAGGAAATAACTAAGAGAACAGTCATAACTGTAAAATTATAGGAAATATATTTAAGACATCATATCATCAGATTTTCCAGAATGCCTGTGTATTTTTTTTCTGTTTTGTGGCTGAGGTTTTAGTGCCCCCTAATGGTCATGATATGAGTTTACCCCTCAGTTTATATCTGACAGATGGATAAAGAAAAACGTATTAAAATTTAATTTTTTTTTTTTTTTTTTTTTTTGGGGGGGGGGCATGAAATTACCGGTAAAGTTACCCTGATGGGTGTTCTTCATTCAATTTAATTTTACATTGTTTTCTAGAAAAAACAAAATGGGTGACTGATGACTGGAACTGATTACTGTTTTTTTTTATTTTATTTTTTATATTTCATATTTACATTTAGATTTTGAATTATATTCATTTATTTACCACCATCAATTGTTTCCATTGCAAAGTATTGTTCTATTTATTTATTTATTTACTTTGTTAGTTAATTATACCTACATTATCCATTGTTGGTTGTATGTGGGGATGTCTGTTGGGATGGGTCAGTGTGTTTTTGTACTGCTGTCGTAACCAAATAATTTCCTGCAAAGGATCAATAAAGAATCTATCTATCTGTTATTAAGGCATATATCACAATGTATATTTTAGATTTTAGATAGAATAATCGGGTTCAGTTTGGGAAAGTTCATTGACCTCCAGGTTTTCCTTGTGGATGTTTTTTTTGTTGGAGTCAGGTTTTAGACGTGATGATAGATGATTGTTTTCACTTTATATTTCACTGTTTTCATTGAATTATTTGTTTAAAAACATGCAGGTTATTAATCTTCACGTTACACAGTGCAACACTGCATGAAATAAACAGAAAGTGTTGAAGTCTTTAAATGTAAAATGATCAATTACCTCTTCAGATTGACTTGAGTTTGGTTTGTAGACATAATTTAAAACTCATTTTATTTATTAATGTTTATAGATTGTAGTTATTTTACTGATAACTTATTTTTCTGGATTTTATATTGTTTCACTGGCTTTATTAAAAATTCAAGCTCTACAAGTTTATCTATTTAACTGTCTATTTGTTTAATCGATTATATCTGACTCTATTGGTATTTGTTCTGTCTTATTACATCTATGAAACATTTTGACCTACATTTAAAACAATGGCCTCATTAAACACTAGTATATGATTAATACGTCACCTTCCTGCTAACTGAGATAAAGGTAAAATAATGTCTGAAAGAGAAACAGCACAGTTCTCATACTTAACTCCAGTATATTTGCATTTTTTATTCTATTTTCTCTTTTTGTTGCAGTTTTAATCCTCATAAATTCATGTCAAATAAATCAAGTTTCACAGTCTGACCAGCAGGTGGAGACAAAGTCAAACATTCATCAACCACACACACAAAACCGCATTATTTTTATGCAGTTAATGTTTTCATGCTGCTTTAAAAGATGACATCATTGTGATCAATAAAGTTTTAAATATGCAGCTATTCATACTTTGTGTAATGAATGTGGCTGAATATGAATAATAATTTTAAAAGCTCCAGATTTGTATCATAAATAAATGATGAGAGTAAATAATTTACAGAAATGCTCGAAAGTAATAATTTATTAGGTTTTGAGGGTGAATGGGCAGGATAATAGATTTTTACTGATGACAATATGAATGTACATCTAGTGTTTCTTTCTTATGTTCGGCGTGAATTATTTACACACAAGCCAAACAAATGTTATCTCCTGTAACTTAGATATTTATCATTTGAACGTTCTCAGGGTTTGACCTGAAATACGGAGGTGAGCCTTCAGTTTTACTGCCCCCTCTGCCTGGAATACTCTTCAATTGCAGGTGAAAGTACCAGAACTCACTTCACTACAAGCTTTTCGAACCGTCCTATTGGCTAGACAGTGAGAATCCTTTGGACACGGCCTGTGTTTTCAATTATTCACAGACACTTTAAAATTTGAAACTTTGGAACGGCCTGCCCGAGGAGATAAGGCTTGCGGAATCAGTGACATCTTTTAAATCACAAAACACATTTTCATAGACTTGCTTTTATGTGATGTCTGTCCCTTTTTAATTTTATTTTTTTAAATTTGATTTATATCCTGTTTGATTATTAATTTATATTCCCATACATGATGTTGTTTTGTCATTTCATTTTTTGCATTGATTTAACAGCATCATGTTACGTTATCCCTGCCCTCTTTACTCTGATTCACTCATTTATTCGAAGTGCCATATTTTTTGCATTTGTTGTACACATCTCTCTTATTGTGTTGCTTCTATTTTAGTGTTTTCACTTGCTTCTTGTATCCTGCTGTTGTGCCCTCTGTCAAAGCACTTTGTAAACTTTGTTTTTAAAGGTGCCATACAAGTAAAGCTTTTATTATTATTATTATTATTATTATTATTATTATTATTATTATTATTATTATAAATTTGCTGTAGACCACAGGTGTCAAACATGTGGCCCGGGGGCCAAAACCGGCCCACCAAAGGTTCCAATCAGGATGAATTTTCAAAGTGCAAGTAAGGGCATCAAACTCAAAAATAATGTCATAATAACCTATAATTAATGACAACACCCTTTTTTTCTTTTTGATTTAGTGCAAGAACATTAAATTATGAAAATGTTTACATTAACAAACTATCTTTTAACAATAAAATGTGAATAACCTGCACAAATATGAAAAACCTGAATTGTAGAAAGAAAATTAAGTTGAATTTCAATAATATTCTGCCTGTTACTAAATGTTTTGTGCCTTTGTAGATCTGATCTGTAATGTAAATATATATAAATGGTAAGTCGAGGTATAATATTGATAAAATTGTACTTATATTTCTTAACAAATTCCATTTTTTTTTAGGTTATTCACATCCTTTTTGTTTGGATAGTTTGTAAATGTAAATATTGACATAATTGAATGTTATTTCTTGCACTAAAACAATTAGGAGTTCTCATTATTTATTGGCTATTGTGCTATTATTTGACTGGTCCTGCCAACTGCAGATTAAATTGGGCTGAATGTGGCTCCAGGAAGAAAATGTGTTTGACACCCCTGCTGTAGACTGCCATTACTAAATTATAGCCTGTTTTTTATTATTATTTTTTTAAAATTCATTGTTATCACTGATCTTTTAACCTGTTTTTCCATCATGGTGTGTGCTGTTATTATTTGGTTAAATAAAGGTTTAAAAAAAATGAACTGTCAGAGCTGCAGATTTTGGCCTGTTGGTAACTATCTGCTGCACCCACAGGCCAGCCATGTGTGGTAGGACTTGGCAGCTCTCTTTAACACCAGTGTCCATGAAAGGGTTTGGGCAGTGACGCCATGACACACACCAGTGACCTTATTTATGGCCACAATTCCAGCTGCTTCAGCCATGGAGGTGCTGGAAACTGCCCGTTCAGACTTAATGTCTCCTGCCTCCATCAGGCTGATCAGTTGACAGTTCACTCTCAAAGCATCCAAGACATACGCCACTTTTACACAGGGATCCTGGAAAAAAGGCGAGATGGTGATCCCACCTTTTTTTTTTACCACTGACCGATTTCCACAGCCAAGCCAAAGGAGTAACAGAGGTGAGACAGGCTGGACTTTTACACAGCAGACCTGCATTATGAATTCAAAGTTGCAGTGATGCGTCGGAAATACCCCGAGCACAGAGGTGTTGCTTGTTGTGCTGAATTCTACTCCCTGCCGAAAACTGCATCGCGCAGCAGCTGCTGAAAACAGCTCCCCCTTCCATAAGTCAGCCATAAAGAGGGCAAAGTGCACCAAATTCACCCTGTCACACCAGAATAGCTCCTAATGTGGGCTGCTAAAGTCATTTCACTGCTTTAGCTTCACAAGCTAATTCTGATAGGGGATGCAGTTTTCTGCAACATCTGATGCTGAATTCTGCTCCCTGCCGAAAACTGCATCCCCAGCCGCAGGTGATGTAGTTTTTGGCAGTATCTGTTTATATTGTTATATATTTTGTGTGTTGTGTATCTAAGATTTAAGTTTAGAAAGTTTTATATACCTTATAGTTTGCACATTCTTTAATATTAAACAGATTAAAAAAAAAAATAAAAAAATCTTACAATATTATTAACTGCTTAATTGCTACACAGGTATGATGGTGTTAAGAGGCTGAATAATTCACAGTTAATTTCATACCCTACAGTCAGAAAGGAGAAAAAGTTGTGACAGGATGAATTCGGTGCACACTGTCCTCTTCATGGCTGACTTAGGAAGGGGGAGCAGTTTTCAGCAGGGAGTAGAATTCGGCACGACATTGCTAACTTCTCCAGAGTCTTTCAACATTCCACAAATATTAGCATGTCAACAACATGCATGACAACAGCTTGCGGGTCTCAACATCTCCACAGTTTGACATCTTTCTGGTCGCATTGATATGTTTGTTTACTGTACACAGCCCACGCTCATTTTTAAATCCCCCTGGAGTGGGGGTTGCACATGCAATACCCTTTTTTGCCCTTTTGTATTAGCTCTGTATCTGTTTTTACCCGTTTCTTGTGTGTTTGTCCCTGGGCTGCTTATTGTGAAGCATCTTTGCGTACCTAGAAAAGCGCTATGTAAAACCGATGAAAACAAAAAAAAAAACGTCATCAAAATGACACCTTGTTTGTAGAGGAGGTGTTCCTTTTACACAGCATTCCAAAATCATGATTCCACCTTAACAGGGCTCTGTTACTACGTCCAGAGGTGTTACAGAGCTGTGACAGAGGTGGGACCAAATGATCCACCATTTTATTTACATAGACGTCGTTCTGGAATAAAGGTGAAATATTCCAGTAACAGAAATGTTGTGTAAAAGGGGTTACAGACTTACAGGTGTGATGACACAACTACAAGGTTGATCAGCGACCCATGGCCTAAGGCAGAGATGTCAAACTTGTGGCTCA
This sequence comes from Sphaeramia orbicularis, assembly GCF_902148855.1. Taxonomy (NCBI): domain Eukaryota; kingdom Metazoa; phylum Chordata; class Actinopteri; order Kurtiformes; family Apogonidae; genus Sphaeramia; species Sphaeramia orbicularis. The sequence goes on along the minus strand of NC_043970.1, from coordinate 50,461,900 downwards.
CAGACCAAAACTGACCAGCCAAGGGGTTCATTCCAGCCCATGGGATGAATTTATGAAATGCAAAAATTACACCAAAGATATTAACAATCAAGGGTGTTCAAATCATTTTAGTTCAGGGTCCACATATAGCTAAATTCAGTCTCAAGTGGGTCAGACCAGTAAAATATTATAACCTGCATACATAATGACAACTCCAAACTGTTTTCTTTTTTTTAAGTGTAAAAAAGTACAATTACATGACAATACTTACATTTAAAAACTATTCTTTTATAAAAAAAAATATGAATAACCTGAACAAATATGAACAGCCTGACATGTCTTAAATCAAGTGTAATTTTAACAATATTCTGCCTGTTAAAAATGTTTTCTGCCTTTGTAGATCCACTGTATTCTGTAAGTTGTAATGCACATGTATAAACGATAAGCTGAGACATGATATTGTTAAAATTGCACCTATAGTTATTCAAGACATTTCAGGTTGGTCGTGTTATTCTTTTTTAAAAGATAATTTGTAGATTTAAACATTTTCATAATGTAATTTTACTTTTTTCACTGTGACTATTTTACAGATCCAGCCCACTTTAGATCATATTGAGCTGAATGTGGAACCTGAACTAAAATGACCTAGGTGTTCTATTGCCATGCGCACATATGAACATTATTATGCATGAACAGGGTGTTTGTAGCAGATAAACTGTCTCTACAGAACACCACTCAGATTCAGGATGGACAGGTAGTTTGACCCAGTCAACCACCTCCAGCTATCACTGTTGTCCCCCAAATCCTAACTGGACCTGCTCCCAGTACTATACCTGAGGGATTCTGAGTAGGCAAGGGGCTTCTGGGTAAAAGGGAACTGCTTTTCACAATCCAGTGACTGATATTTTCTGAAATAAAACTATTATTTTATTCTCACAACATTCATTCTTTATCATGATTTTTTTCCCAAAGAAGATGAGGATTTTGTTGCTGATCTAATTTATTGTTTGTATTATTAGGACTATTTTCTCTTTATTCTAAATTATCATGACTTTTTTTATCATGATAAAAACACATTTCACTTAAAACAATCCAGATGCAGAATCCGATTGACCTAATGCTATTGTAGATTTAAATAAATAAATAAATAAATAAATAAATAAAAAAAACAAACAGACTCAAACAAAACAACTTTAATCTTATAATATTATCTCATTATATTATGGCTTCGGTCTGAAATGATCAGATTTGTTTTCCCTTCCCTAATGCATAACCATGGGACCTGTTCATCATCATTACTATATTTGTTCTAAACTTAAAACTTGTTTGACATGTTGCGTGTATGGAGCTCAGGGGAGCACAGCGCCCTCTAATGGTGTGTTAATGTCTCCATCAGGAGTAATGAGAGTTGTGTTTCTGAAACAGAAGCGATCATTAATGAGGTCCACTGTGAGCTGCCACTGAACAAAACACTTATCAACAGTTTCTGATGGTAATTAGTCCTGTGGGAGCAGAGACGGAGGACAGTCCTACATGTTTATCGGAGCTCAGAGGAGACCAGTGTTTACAGGAGCTGATGAAAACCGCTGAGGTCTACAGGGACTCACTGCCCCATCACCACAAACCCCAACATTATGTAACACCAACATCCAGCAGAACACAAACACTGGCATGACCCAAGACACACACTTCACTGCAAGGTCAAGTCCGAAAACCTCTGCAGACCATCCACAAAGGCCTTTGGACATGATACTGTTTTACCCAAACCTGCAGGATCCATCCATCCGTCCGTCTGTCCGTCCAGCCATCCATCCATCCATCCATCTATCATCTGTCTGTCCATCTGTCCATCCATCATCTGTATGTCCATCCATCTATCCATCCATCCATCCATCCATCCATCCATCATCTGTCTATCCATCCGTCCATCCATCATCTGTCCGACCAACCATCTGCCTATCATGTCTGTCCATCCGTCCATCCATCATCTGTCTGTCCATCCATCCATCCATCCATCCATCCATCATCTGTCTGTCCATCCGTCCATCCATCATCTGTCTGTCCATCCGTCCATCCATCATCTGCATGTCTGTCCATCTATCCATCTGTCCGACCGACCATCCGTCTATAATCTGTATGTCCGCCCGTCCGTACATCTATATGTCTGTCCATCCATCCATCCATCCATCCATCCATCCATCCATCTATCCGTCTGGCTATGTGTCATTTAATTGTACAGATCGAATCAAAAACTCACAAAGATCCTATGTCAGGCCAGTTCATACCATGATGTTGGACTTTACAAACAACCAAGAGACTTCAGCTGATGTAGATCGGCCTTTTGAAAATGCCATCATTCAGCATGAACAGAAATGGACAATATATTTTTTATCTTAAAGCTAACTCTAATGACAAAGGCCATACCCCTTGAGAGGATTGAGATTAGCTTTTGCCATTTTGTCACATAATAAGAGTGGAAATACATGAGGTCAGTGTGGTTAGTTGTTATTAGTCTATTTGCACTTGCAGACAATACCCCATGGAGGTCAAAAATAAATCATACTAATTCTATTTAAGAACAGCCCCCAGTTCACTGCAGACACTATATCAATCCACCTGTCAATATGTATCACTGATGGTGTCATGTGTGATTGTTTACAAATCTAATGCTTTCCTGATATACACAATGTGATTTCCACTAAAGCAAGTCACACTACTGTACATGCAATAAATTGGTCCAGATAGATAATAAGCCACCAAGTTATTTAGAATGTTGTAAAGCATATTCTGCCAAACCATAAACTATAAAGGGTTAAAATTGTTTGTTTTTGAAAGACTATGATTGATCTGCACAGACTTCTCGAGAACCTCTTTGTAAACGCTGCATGTTTCACCACCATCATCATAGTTCAGAGGCTGAATGGGAGAAAATCTGGCAGCAAGATAGACTGAAACCACAGCACAAACTCTGCAGCTTCAGATGAAGTGGATTTAATGAGGTGAATGCATGTGAGGATAAATACAATGGTCTGCAGGCTGGAGTCCCCTCAGAGACAGAGAACCTTCCTGTCCAACAGTCCCTGAATGCCTCACTGGAGCTTTTAATTCTATAACCCTGCTGGTCACTGAGAGGACACCTGGGAATACTGAGGCCTCCAGGACACTCATTACACACCAGTAATCACACAAATATACCCACTGAAATCAGTTTGTGCCTCAGCTTCAGGTAAATGGAGCTTAAGTGAAACCAGTTCCTGTCCCAACAGTTAGAAAAACACTTCAGAGTTCAATAGACATTTTTACTAATTAAAAAAAAACATACAGCCTGGAAGAATTACTGTACTGAAATACCCTCTTTTTTAACTATAAGTTTTTTGGGTTTTTTTGTTTTTACTTTTATTCTACATTTTATACATATATATATTCTCCAATTTGTGAGAACTAAGGTAAAGCTGGAGTCAAATTCCTTGTTTGTGTGCACAATCTTGGCCAGTAAAGCTGATTCAACTTCCGATTCTGAATGACATACAGTAATGTTGTGGTGGCTGTTAACCAGTATCATTTCCCACAATGCAACAACCAGACAGACTCAAACTGGTGAAATGAAAATATATTTTAAAATCACAAAGTTTTCAGATCCTGCTGTCAAACATTGCAGATTGTTTTGAGTTACAGTAGCAGCGTTGCCAGATGCAAAATGTTAAAGCATCAAATCAGACAAACCATGTCATGTTATAATTTAAGGAAAATTATTGTAATAATTATGCATCTGGCAACCCAGTACAAAAGCTGGTACAGGAGGCCTGACAGGAAATGGTGTCATCACAGCTTCAAAGTGAGGCCAGTGAATAAAAGATGTAACACTAGAAGATACTCGCTCCAAGACCGCTACCACTAACTTAGACTGAAACCCACTGAGTCTGTCATTTTTCTCCAGGAGTCACTCTGGTCTCCGTCCTTTAATAAGTACTAGTGGCATTGTACCCGTGGTGCCATTGTACGATAGCATGATAAGTAGAACTTGTCTGCCACCACTATCCATTTGTAAACTATCATTTAATCATGCATTGTGCAGGTAATCATTTGAGCCAACATGTGAAGCATGAAGGTAAGAGCGTGTATTTGTTTGGCCTGTCAAGGATGATTAAATTCATACAGCGGTAGTGAACTGCAGCCTTCACATTGTAGCATCGTCTGCTAGCAGTAGAAATGTCATGAATGGCAGCATAACCACTTCCAAAAATGGAGTATGGCGGAAGGGATGAAGAATTCAAAGTAGAGAGAGGCTAAAATCACCCAGCATCCCTCACAACATTTGAATACAGACATAAAATTGTGCCTAGTAGATAGTCAGGTAATGTTTCTATTCATCTGGTGAGCTTGGTGGCGATAGGGCCTGTGAAGGCTGAGGAAAATCCGTACAAACGCCCTCCTGTGCTGCAACATCGATGGGACACAGAACGTGTATTATGTAGTAGGATTCTGTGTAGTAGTGGTGGAAAAAAAAAAAAAGTGTTCTGCGAGGTTGCAGGTCACCTTGACTTTTAGCTACCAAAATCTAACAATCAGTCCCTCATGGCATTCCTGAGATTTCCCATTGATAAGAACGGACGGACATGAGGCCGTGGTGACTTCAGCCTTTAGTCACCCAAATGTTTTCTGTTGATGGTCAAGTCCAACTGAATATTTGTTCCAAACCTGATGAAAGTCCTTCAAGGTGTTTCTGAAATAATGTGTTCATAAAAACAGACAGACATGAAGACAAAGTGAGCTTCACCTTTGACCTTTGGCCACCAGAAATGACTCATTTCAATTTTGCAACATTTTGTCAAATTGTTCCAGAGTTTTAAACACAAAGGAGACAAACACACCTTATAGAGATGGTGTGTCATGGACAAGACCATTAAAAACTTTAAAACACAAATGCTTGATGAGGTTTCCTGTTTTACTTTAAAGTATTTGGTTCTGGTCCATTCAAAGGAAATATGTTTGATAATCCAAGAGGAAGTGTCGGTCAGGCGTCTACAGCCAAGACTGTTATGTGCATCTGTCACAGAAGCTCAGGAAACAATTTTCTGATGGTGACTTTGTGAGAGTCTGCGCATTTTTAAAATATTTTTATAGCACGTTTCCCCAATGACTTATGCAATAAGGCAGACCCATGATAAAATGTAGGACGATTTAAAAGTTGCATTTAAGTTTTACATTATTTTTTCACTATAACATCAGAGTACAGCAGACTGACAACCTACAGCTATAAAAAGTCCATATCTCCCAAAAGAGAAGTCTTGTTTTTTTTTTTTTTTTGTTAAACTGGACTGTAATAGTTTGCGTGGGTTCTCTCCAGGTACTCCGGCTTCCTCCCACCATCTAAAGACACGCACTGATAGGTTAATTGGTTAACCTAAATTGCCCATAGGTGTAAATGTGAGAGTGATTGTTTGTCTCTATATGTCTGTCCTGTGATGAACTGGTGACATGTCCAGGGTGTACCCCGCCTTCACCCATAAGTAGCTGGAATAGGCTCCAGCGACCCCCATGACCCTAGTGAGGATAAAGCAGGTTCAGAAAATGAATGATGAATGATTGAATTTAATAGTATCTTACATGCAAATGATTGTGGGTAGGAAAAGTCAGAAAAGTACGCTGGATTGAATATTGCTAAATACATCTAGAGATCTGCAGTTCATTGGTATATTGGACATACTAGAACTCAGTCTTTTTTTGGACATACTAAAAGAATGTTAATTTGGATTGGAATGCGTGGTGTATTTCATGTTTTAATTTAATAATCCAAAGTGTCTCCCTTTATAATAACAATAATAATAATAATGGATTAGATTTCTGGCTGACAGAGGCGTGGCTGCCAATTTGTGCCTACGGTCCCTCCGACCACCACCACCATACACATTCATATGCCGCGTTTCCACTACGTGGTATCGACTCGACTCGATTCGGTCTTTGTGCATTTCCACTACGAAAAAGGGCCTGGAATCTGGTACCCGGTACTAGGTTTTGGTATCACCTCCACTGAGGTTCCAGGACTGGGGACCAGATACTAAAACGTGACATGTAAACAATGCAGACCACTGATTGCTTGTCTCTGTGACCTGCCGTTTTACAAAAAACAGATACAGAAGTTTACAGTCAATATAGCGGTAGGTTAATCCACACGATGACAGCCGTAAAACTACACCATGGTTTGTCGAGGAGGTTCAGACGTAAAAATTCAGCATGAGCTTGACGAGACAACACGCACCGAGCGAGTTTATCAGCAACTCTCTGAGCAGATGACACGGAAGTAACGCGCCGCATCGCTATGATGTCCAGGTACTGTGAAGTGGGTAGTATCCTTTCATGGAAACGTTCTCCAGGAATAGGACCTGGTACCCGAGTCGAGCCGGTTCTATGTAGTGGAAATGTGGCAATACACCAGTGTGAGTGGCACTGGAGGGTGAAGTGTCTTGTCCAAGGACACAATGGACAGACTAGGACAGAGCGGGATTTGAACCGCCAACCATTATTGGACAACCCACTCTATCTCCTGAGCCATGGCCGCCCCTTTGTCTATGTCACAATGCCCCTCTGGAGCCATCTTTTGCTCACTCTTTATCTAAAACAGACACATCTTTAGTTTGTGCTGTTACCATAGTGGAAATGGTTTTAACTTTGTAAGAAGAAACGCCAATGTGTATTTTTGTGTTTGGACTTCTCTTAATTACTAAACTTGTTGGAGCAGCAACACCAGTATGAGTCATCAACTTATTTCATGTTATTTGTTGTTTTGAGCGATGCATCTTTGTTGTAGAGTGATCCATGAGGGAGGTCGAGTCTTTGGGGGAATCCCTGCAGAGTCCTGCTGCCTCCTGACACTAATTAACAAACCATCACTGTAACAACAGGAAACAAACATTAATTACATTACAGCAGACCCCAAACTCCGTAATGACCCTGTTATCTAAAAACCACATTCTATTCCTGGAAACTGACCCCAGACATTAAACAATGAAGTCGTGTTTACCAAGTAAGTTTGTGTAGTCTGTTAATAATTGTCTACACCAACATGTTTTGATGTAATGAAAGAAGCAGCTAAAAACATTGTGATATTCTAACAAAATGGATGGGCAAAACAATGGACTTGAGCTTATAAATGGAAAATAAATATTTGGCGCTAATGTAGAAATGACAACTAAGAGTGAAACAGGAAATTCACTCTTTCCAACCTATCTGACATGCTATTAATGCAGCGTTAGTTGGGTCTTATGCTGTGATCCAGTCCACCCGTAACTCGTGTTTTTCCAACCTTCTACCAGTGAAAAAGCACTGGAATGTCAGTCAAACCTGTGACTTCCCACCCATGAACTCGTACTAAATCGATGTTCTCCCAGTTCCGACTTCTGACGTCACGTAGCAATGGCCATGGATGCAGTGTTTATGCAGATTGTTTATTAAAACAAGGTGTTGCTCTGACATTATTTATCTGCAAATGTTCTGCATAATCAGCAGCTGTTCTAGCGTTAGCTAGTTTTCAGTCCAATGAGTGCAAGAATAAATTAATACCAAATACGTATCCAAATATACAAATAACATAACATAAAAGGTATAACAGCTTCTCTTGCCTTATTCGCTGTTTTTCCTCCTCTCTGTTTCCCTCAAATAAGCAAAGAGCAAGCACCTTTGGCGATAGAAATGATTGTAAATGAGCATAACATACGGTCCACCATGCTGGTTTGTTTACACGTAGCTCCCACAATTCCTTGCACTCAGGCAGTTTGGTGTGACTTGCCTGGAACGTTACAAAGTCGTGAGTCGTGGTTTGAAGTTGTGACTTAACGGGCTCAAAAACCAGCTTGGAACCCAGCATTAATGTCAGGTGACAAATGAAAGTAAAACACTGAATAAATTAGTGGAGGAAAATTACTCCATAGGGCTCCATCATGGGCCTCTGATCGCACACCATTCCTCCATGCAGCCTGTCTGGAGGTTTGACCATCAGTACTGGTGAGCCAAGCAGATGGCATCTCCCCATCTTGATCACATATCCATTCTAAGTTCCTGCACTACAGGGCTACATTCCATTCCTGTGTTTAAAGATTCTAGAGCCAATTCTATCCTTTTGGACTCACAACTGGAAGTAAGTCCCCACCACTGTCCACCTCTGTCTGTAACCTGGATGACAACTTCTTTCAGGTTGAAGTTATGCACCAGATGACCCCAGTGCCCCTCACTTTCTTGCCTGTCTTTTATTCCTACTGTTCGGCACATACTTCTTTGCTGTGAGTCTTTGCACCTTTCGGGGCGCAAAAATCTGCACCACTCACATCCGAAAAGAATCAACACCTTCCTCAGAAATACAATGTCACAAGATCGTGTAAACCAGGGGTGCCCACACTTTTTCAGCTTGTTAGCTACTTTTAAATTGACCAAGATAAAATAATATCCATCCACTAGCCTACATATTATACATTATATATCAACAGGTAGCTCAGTAGATAATACTACTGACACTGATGCAGGAAACCAGGGTTCAAATCCTTGCAGGACATGGACTAAATTCTTTTTTTTAAAGGACTGATATTTTGCTCTTTCAAATGGAATTATGCATTTTCAAACATTTCCCTGTGGTCGACATAAACTGTAAATGCTCTGCTTGGGTCTGAATTCTTCATTAATTCAACTCCACAGGTCCATCTTCAACCCTATTTCTGAGTAATGACACCAGAAAGGTGGTTTTGAGCGCTGGCCCTTTACATGAAAATGAGCCACTTCACACCCCACCCCCTCCAAGGTGTTGAACGTGCTTTCTGTCCCGTTCAGCCACTTGTGCTCCTTACTACAGCCAACAACTGAACATTTTAGGTAATTGACTTGAAGTTTTGATATATTTTCAGTTTTTACTACAACCGCTGCTGTTGACACACAATTATGGCGTACTCTCAGAAAAGTTCGTCACAAGTCTTCACCTTATATGTGCAAATGTTGTGATGTGACTAGTTGTACACATAACAAATTAAGCAGAAATTAAAACGGGTTGTAGAAATCCACTTGAATTTTGCCGGAATGAATATAAAGATAACTTTGCAGCACCTGGAGGGTTCAAATTCAAACTTTTTGAACTGTTAGGGTGCAAATGGACAAATAAATGAACCAAAGACTAATAAAAGTGGGTTTAGCAAAATATGACCCCTTTAAGAGGTGATATCTAACCATTTTTCATAGTTTTCTTGGTAATAACCAAAATCACTTCAGTTCTTACATCAATAGCTATGGCATTGTACTGACAAAAACAGTGCTTTTAGGCTTTCCATGTTTTCTTTTCTGTCTGTTTTAGTCACGTGATACACACAGGAGTTAGGACTTGATTGCATAACCATTGTTCTTGATAACTTTTGATGGTCTAATAATTTTTTCCAAGACTGTATTTCACCAGACGCCACTGGTGATAATATGTATCCAAGTAAAGTCCATTTGCCTGGAAAAACTACTGAGGTACGTTATGACATCCTACCCCTGCCATCAAACACCTGACCTGATATAAATAATTTTGTGATGGTATGGTTACACTGTTCTCTCTACTCCTTTGCTATATCACTTAGGGTTAAGGTGTTAGGTGTTTTTGCATTAGCTGCATCTTTTTCCCCACTGATATCGTTTCAAGTTCATCATCCTCAGCGCAAAATCACCTTTATTGTACAGGCTTTTTCTGCTGCTCTGAGTGTAACAGAGTAAATGTATGCAGAAATGAAATGCTTATTAAATGCATTAAGACTATTTTTACCATTCCAAAGATAGAAAGACACGCCATACCTCAACAGTACAATCACAGTCCTTTTTAGAACTCTTCAAAAAAAAAAAAATTAATAGCTGAGAACTTGTCATCCATGAACATCTTTGTCCTTCAGGAATATGCAATATGCAGTTAACTGTTATCATGACCTGACTGTGTTTCAATACTGCCTGTTTACTTTGGTCACTAAGTTGATGACACAATGTTCCATTATACATTACCTCCCCAGATAATAATCATAGTTATAAAAGGTAGAACAGAGACACACATCTTCTTTAACTTGTCAGGCACAGTTAAAGTACTTTCATTCACTTGCTGGTGCTGGAGACGTTTAAGTACTGTCTGTATTTGATGTTCTGTTGACTTTATATGTATTCGGAAAAATATTCATGAATACATAAGTAATATTTTACAACTAAAAAAGCTGGACATTTGTGTCTTGTTTCAGGCTAATGGAGAACTACACCCACAACAGTTTAATCTTGCAGGTGGAGGGGTTAAAGATCACAGGGGGTTCTATATATCCTGTGTTTTCCATTTTCATTTTTTTGTATATATTCATCATCTTTTCCAATTTGGGAATTTTGATCCTAATTGTCCTGGACAAAAGCCTCCACCGGCCAATGTATCTGCTGTTTTTAAACCTGCCTGTCAATGACATACTTGGAAACTCCAATGTGATTCCCCGTTTACTTGTGGACATGTTGCGTCCTCCGTCTGAACGTCTTATTAGTTATTATGAGTGTGTGGTTCAGGCTTTTATTACACATATGTGTGGTACAGCTGGCCACACTGTGCTCATGATTATGGCCTTTGACAGATATGTTGCTATCTGTAACCCACTGCACTATGCTTCCATAATGACCAACAAAATGATGATAAAGCTGACAGTTTTGGCCTGGGGGGCAGCCTTTGTTTTAGTGGGGATTCTGCTCAGTCTGACTGTAAGACTGAGCAGATGTAGGACAATAATTAAAGGTCTTTACTGTAGCAACCCCTCACTGTTTAAGCTGTCCTGTGAGAGTGTCTTCATTAATCATGTATATGGTTTCACCTTCGCTGTATCCACGTTTACAGCTTCTATAGGCAGTATATTACTCACCTACTCTAAGATCACTGTGGTCTGTCTGACCAGTAAGAATAAGTCTTTGAACAGGAAAGCCTTACAGACCTGCAGCACTCATCTCTCTGTGTATCTGATCATGCTGTTCTGTGGAATGTTCATAATTGTCTTACATCGCTTCCCCCAACATGCAATGCTCAGAGAAACTGCTTCCATCCTGTTGAACTTTGTCCCCAGCAGCCTCAACCCCATAATTTATGGAATTCAGTCTAAAGAGATACAAAAATTCCTGTCCAATCTATGTCAGCACAGAAAGGTTTTGAAAAGGGTTTAATTTTCTTATATTGTTAATTTTCTGTACATTCTTATCATATTTATCTTTAAAATAAATGAGCATGATGTGGACATACCTTCTGTTACCCTCACCTGAAAGGTGTATTTTATTCTGAGACATATAATCAAATGAGGGACTAATAGAAAACATAAGGATCTTACAGAAAAGAAGCAAAAAAGTAACAGATTTTGTTTAATGTCATCACAACTTCATATGAGCTATGAATATATTGGATAAGTTCATTATAGAATCATTATAACAGAATGGCATGGAAAAGGCCCTATTCCAAGCCAACAACCATATATGATAATAATCGCTTACAATCGTAGTCATTGTGAAAGTACTAACACTGTGAACTTCTCTAGAGATATTCATTCCAAGAGCCCTTCTGCTCTGAGCTGTTAGGTTTGGACGCTCTAATAAGTACAATAAAGATCTGTTTGTAAGTTATTGCCACTATTGAGGGCAACTCATGAAAATGTGACATAAGAAATGAACAAAACAAGACTACAAATAAATAAACTATGGTTGCACATGTCCTTGACTTTATTCATTGACTAGTATTTTTAACAAATAGACAACTCTACTGTGGAGTTATGGTTGACTTAAACTAACAGGATGGTTAAAAGTAAATTTTTTACGCACATAATGTCATTGATTTTGCCGTGCTGGGCCAAGGAACAGTTCCAGAAATCATTATCTGTTATAATGGAAAATCCCTGGTCCTCATTATTATATTTAATGTATTCCTTGAACCACAGTATTCCTTGTGCCCACATATGCCTGCTTAAACTTCTGCCTTCCCAGACTGGGTCAGTTTGACCTGGCTCTTCATTCTTAGGAAAGGATGCAGCTGCAGACTCCTGTCGGTAACTGTCAGTGCTGTACTCCTGCATGGCCTTGAAGCTACTCTGGAGCATTCCTTCATTCTGTATCGCACATACACATGGTTCTACTAAGCTACAAAGATTTTACAAATACACCCAAAAACTTCTCTTCGGTTAAGAACTCCAATCAGACTGTGACTTCACTCTGTCAGACTTCTGTGCAGAATAAAATTCACACAAAGACAACTTCTTTGTCTCAGCAACTTCCTCTCTCGACAGGTGTCACATGAAATTTCAGTAAAGTCAGTGGAACAATAAAGGGATGGATGGTGTGGTTAACAGTAAATTTAATACATAAATCTATTTTACCATTTATCAAATCAAATCAAATTTTATTTCTGTAGCGCCAAATCATACCAAAAGTTATCTCATGACACTTTACATATCGAGTTGGTCCAAACCAGACTCTAAGCCAATTTACAGAAACTCAACAGAGCAAACACTAGTGACTGGTGACAGTGGAAGGAAAAACTTCCTTTTAACAGCAGAGACCTCAAGCAGACCCAGACTGAGGAGGATGGCTGTCTGCCTTAACCATTAGGGGTTAGAGATAGAGGGTAAAGGAGGAAAAAAAGAGAGAGCGATCGAGATAGAGAAAGACTAAGGGAGAAGGGGGGAAGTAGGGGGAGACACATGGATGCAGTTGATGCACAGATAACTGAACTAGAACTGTCAAAAGTAGATCAGCTGGTGTTAGTATAATTACTAGAAACCAGAACAAAGGTCCATGACTGTTAATACTACTACTACAAATACAAGTACTAACAATGGATATACTACTATTACAACAGTTAGTACAAATAATAGAAACCTCTACCATCTATTTATGGGATGATAACACTTTTCTATATTTAATTATATATTTAACCTGCTGGGAATGTGTGAAGGTTGAACAGTAGAGACCCAAAAATGCAGCCTTGGGGAACTCCACACAAACGTTTTGAAATATACTAGTCAACATTTGCTAGGGATCAGTTTTATATTTGCACAATAATTGATGTTGTATAATATTTTGGGTGACTTCATATATTATGTGTGTACTTTGGCTAGTCATGTAAAGAAAAATGGACCAAAAGGTAAAAAGGTAAAAAAAAACATAAATTTTTATTGCACTTTCAGGCAAAAGGGTGATACAACCCTAGAAATTAGAGTTCATAACAATTACTCTTCCAATTTTGTTTTCACTGAAACCACTCAGAATGTTCTGAAACACATACGGTGTGATGTCAATAATGTGTGTGGCCACCATCCGCATCCGCAGGCTGTACTCCACTGGGAAAATAAACTGTCAAGTTTCCAGAATTATACCCCCGAATATAGCAAAGTTATAGTCCTGATCCCTAGCAAATGTTGACTAGTGTATTTTGCAGACGTGTAGGCACCATTCAGGCCAAAAGAGTCAGACTGATCTCAATAAATGGCATTGTATGTCACTGCGGTTCTTATGGCATTTGGCGTGCTATACCTGCACATTTTTGACCTTTCACCCCAACCCTAACCCAGTGGTTCCCCACCTTTTTTGGCTCGTGACCCCATTTTAACATCACAAATTTCTAGTGACCCCAGACATTCAAAACAGAAACATATTTTAGGTAAAATTAATTTGTTTTCGATCATGTAATAGTTTGCTATACTATGTTGCAAAAAAACGTTAATTTTAGAGGACATTTAGTCTATATAAAGTATTGATTGCTGTATTTATTTTGAATATGAATGTCAAAAAGAAGAAAAATAAACAAACAAAACTTTTAAACATATGACATACAATACATATTCGAAAAGGAGTGAGAAGAAGCATAACTTATAAACTCCCACCCCTCCTCCTTACATAATTAATAACAATAATAAGCTTCCTAGTCTAAACATATCTATATTTATACTATACTTAATGCATATTATTATGGACGGAGGCAGAAAAGCCAGGTGTAGATTACTGCACAAAGTGAGAATTGGATTTTCCTTGGTCAGGATATGTACAGTCAGTCCAGCTTGGATTTACAAGGCTGACAATTAATACTGAACAAACAAGAACTCAAACTATGAATTATGAAAGAGCTGCAGCATCTGAAACTGACCACAATGAACATTTGACAGATAAACAGAACCACAGTGCTTCAGTTTCAGCTTCACAGTTTGTCATTAGTAAGGTTTTTTTTTTTTTTTTTTTTATTAATTACTAGAAATTTCAGGAGACCCTTATTTGAATTCCAGGTGACCTCACGTGGTGTCCTGACCCCAAGGTTGAAAAACACTGCCCTAACCCAACACCATTTGATCGTGTGTCAATTTACGCCAAGATCTCTGGTTCACATAACCCTAACCCTCAGTGCATGGTATTTGATACATCGATTCAGGTTGGACAGGGGGCTAATAATAATAAAAGTGGCATGTATATTCACACGACTCATGATATCATGTTGAAATAGTCGTCAAATACCTAATGCAGCACTATGATCCAGTACTTTTACCACTGTTTAACACTGTTAAAATGGTGTGGTTGAGTATTTACAGAACATCAGGTTACATGCAGCTAAAACATTTTTTAAGATTGCTGCAGAAAAAAAACAAAAAACAAAAAAACAAAAAAAAACATCAAGGCATCTGCAGAAGGGCTTTAAATATTTCACAATTTATCTCCAGGGTTTGGGCTGAAAATTGTGCCATGTTAGTTTAAGATTTTTTTAGATGCACTATAAGTTTAGTTTACTACAAGTTACACAATTATCCAAATTATTCCAGGAAAGGAAAAAGCACATAGACTAGGAAGTGATCACATAAAAATGCACTGACATTTAGTAGGAAATACAAGCTAGTTTATGTATATATTTTATATGTATTTTTATCTTACATGTTTGCAGACTGTTTTTGTCATCATTATAAATTAACCAAAAACGCATGCCAGGTGCCAGGTGCCGTCTTAGCAGTTACAGTTACTAAGCAACTGTTGACCTGTGAGCTTGTGAAAAAGCAAATAAAAGCCTCCGCTGCTCCATTCGAGCTCTGGTTGGAAGTGGTGTGTGTTTCAGATGGTAATGTGATACACAGATACAAAGGCTGAATCATTACATTGTGATGGATTATGAAAGTATTTAACATTTACAACGGTATTCCTGTTTGATATTGTCACTTTACAAAGACTCAATTTGCCTTGAAAATGACATACCATTAAGTACTGTATGATGTAAAGAGTTAAACACACATTTAACATGTCTGAAATTGGATAACTGAGTTTAATAACTAAAAACCATCTATTTTTAGGTGTTTGTTGACAGATTTAAATATGTCTTAAACTTTCTGAAATTGAAGTTTGTTAAATTGCATCAGTGTATGTATTACAATACACTGTTGTTATGTCTTGTTTCTAAATTATATCATATTATGGGGTTTTGTTTTTATTTTTGTAAATGCCACACCTTTGTATTGAGAGGTTTTAATACTGGTGAGATTTGACATATTCAGCATCACAATCTAACAGCATTTTCCATGATTTATTATAGTTACTATAGTTCAGTTTGTCCTTTTATCAGCTTTCGAACACATGTTATTGTTTAATGACAGTGAATATTAGATAAATGTTTTCATAGTTAAGTGTTTCATGTTACCTTTCTGAAATTACAGAACATTTGTTAAGATGACTGGTTTAAATGTTTGCTATATTGTCAATATTTCACATTGATCAACTAATTGGAAACATTTAAATATGTTGTCATGTCCTTACACATTTTATTAGCGTTACTATGAAGTTAACTTAGTCATGTTTATTAAATTGTATAGACTATTGTTAAGATGACAGATTTAAATGTCTGTCAGATTTTCCATATTTAGCAGAACATTCACTGGAAAATATGAAAAATCTAACTGTAAATGATGACTTCCTTCTCCTGGAGGGGTTAAAAGTCACCACCCAGTCATCCACCCCCGCCTTCATCCTCCTTCTCCTCATCTACATTTTCATTATGGTGTCTAATGTGGGCCTGGTAGTGCTGATCTTCGGGAGCAGGAATCTCCGTCAGCCCATGTACATGCTCTTCTGTAACCTTATTATTAATGATGTTTTTGGAGCCACGATAATAATCCCACATGTACTCAGAGATATTTTCATTTCACAGTCAGATCGACACATTCATTACATTGACTGTGTGCTTCAAGCTTTCTGTGTTCACTTTTACGGCAGCACCTCTCACACTGTCCTCATGATCATGGCCTTTGACCGATACGTGGCCATCTGTAACCCTCTACGCTACGCCTCCATCATGACTAACAGGATGGTGCTGAAGCTGTCGGTGGCAGCATGGGGGTCTGCTTTAGTGATGGTGGCCATCCTCCTGGGCCTCACCATCCGCCTTTCACGCTGCAGGAGGATCATTCCCAACCTGTTCTGCGACAACGCTTCCTTATTCAGTCTTTCCTGTGAAAGTGTCCTCATCAATAACATCTACGGTCTCGCATACACCGTCCTCCTGCTCGGCTCTTCCATCGGCAGTGTCACACTCACCTACCTGAAAATCGCTGCGGTGTGCATGCGAAGTAAAAACAAAGCTCTGAACAGGAAAGCGCTGCAGACCTGTGCTTCCCACCTGGCTGTGTACGTCCTGCTGCTGGTATCAGCCTTCATCATCGTCGTCCTCCATCGCTTTCCTCAGCTTTCCAACTACAGGAAATTAGCGGCCATCTTGGGCGAAGTGCTTCTGCCGGCTCTGAATGCAGTGATCTATGGGCTGCAGATAAAAGAGATCAGACAGAGGATTACTGCTTTGTTTCATAACGGCAGAAGAGCTGTAGTCAATGTAAAATGATTGAATTGAGACCACTTTCAGGAAAATGTTTCCACCTTTCGTTACGGACACTGAATTATGTTTTATGGACCTGAAAACTGTGCCTTTATATGTAAAGTTTAATTCATATTGTTTCACAGCCTTTCGTAAGAAGTATTAAACACTAACCAGTGGTTGGAAGTACTTTTACTAGAGTTTTGTGTTTGTACTCTTCATGAGAACTACATTAACAATATACACCAAGTTCTATGTTAAGAGGCTGCTTTGGGTGTGTTAAAATGTTGACAAGCCAGAAAATAAAGAAAAGATAAGATACGATATACTTTATTGATCCCCTAAGGGAGATATTCAAATGTACTGCAGCAAAAGAAGCATCAAATACAAAAATAGAGAAGATAAAAAATATTTAAAAATTGTTAGTGACTAAAAATTTCACCAATAGTAATATTACTACTACTACTACTACAACTACTACTACTAATAATAATAACAATAATAATAAATACAGTAATAACAAGCATATAGTAGGTGACACTGACAAAAAGTGTGCAAGTGAGTGACACTGACACATGCAAAAAGCTAAAGGGTCAGGGTAATACTAAAGATTTGTACCATATAGTCTTCTGTTTTAATTAAAACATATTTTATACATTTGTATTGAAAATAGTACCATTCAGGCCTGGAAGTGAAGTTAAGGGACTTAACCCTGTACTCTCTCTGTATCATGGATGCCATGGCTCAGGAGATAGAGCGGGTTGTCCAATAATGGCAGTTTGATTCCTGCTCTGTCCCAGTCATGTGACGCTGTGTCCTTGGGCAAGACGCATCACCCACCTTGCCTCCAGCGTCACTCACACTGGTGTATGAATGTGTATGGTCGGAGGTGTCGCTTAGCACAGCCATGCTTCTGTCAGCCTCCAGGGCAGCTGTGGCTACAAACATAGTTTACCACCACCAGAGCATGAGTGAATGAATGAATAATGGATCACTAATGTAGCTTTTAAAAGCGCTATAGAAATCGAATCCATTACTATCATAGGAAAGTCACTGATGTGCTGAGTCAGTGGTTGCTAAGCAACAGCTGACCTGTCATCATGTGATGCTGCTGTACTAAAGTGTGTGCAGCTGCTTTTGGTCCAGACTGAGGGCTGTTAGTGATGTGAGAACTGTCTGAGGTTCACATTAACCTGAATTCGTTCAGTTAAAGCTGCAGAAACATTAATGACTTCCTGCTCTCAGGTTGACTTGTCCATCTGTATTTTAAATCCAGTTCATTGTTTGTTTGTTGTATGTCTATTTAACTGTATTTATATGTTACATATTTAGATGTTAAACAGTGAAAATCAAATAAGGGCAATTGTTTGATAAATCTGCACAGTCGAGATTAAATTATGTATTTTTGGTAGAATATCACTTAAATGTATTTATAATAAGAACAAATGCAGATTATTACTTTTTTGGTTGTTCCACCCCTAGTAATAGAGCATTTAGATTTCTGCAGTCAGACTTTATCTGTTAAAATTCACATTCATAGGAAAACAACTAAAAGTAACTCCTGTTATATAATCTTACAAATACAATAATTACTAAATGTTGTTAATTAAGGTAATTTCCTCTTCACAAACCTGGCCTGACACTGCAGTGTTGATAAACTGTTAATGGTTATTAGTCACTCACTGGTTAGGAAGACATAGAACTGGCTTTTTGCACCAGATGCTACTAATTTTGTCTCCTAGTCCACACTTAACTCTGCTGTAAAATTGTCATAAAATATAAAACATTGTCATAAAGATTATGTCCTGATTTCCAGTTTGCAATCAGTATACTGCAATATTATTAAGGCGGTGTTTATTAGTAAAAGTCAAATCACTGAACTTGCCCTTGTCATTTTGTTGTGTTTTACCGGCAACTAAAAATTTTTGCTATGAAATAGTGAAAAGACCAAAGGTTAAAAATAACTAACAATTACTAGACAAAGAAGTAAGTAGGACCAAGCCTTATGGCTAAATTAAGATTTTACTAGAGTTTGACTAACAGTGGATTTTTAAAGATGACATAATAATGATTTTACTGAAAATGAACTATTTCTGACTTTATTAGAAACTATTCCCTATTAGAAATAACTGCTATACAGAGCATCTCAGCCAGAGTAATAAATATCTTAATGAATAAACAAATACTATATAGGCCTACATCTGGAACTGAACATCAAACTGCCAATTTATTGTGTTGATTTTTTTTCGACTGGCATTTTCCCTCTATTTCTTAAATATATCACCTTAAACTACAGCTACAAGTACACAACTGAGTCATGAAAACTGTCAAGTAAAAACCCTAAAGTAACTAAAGTAATAGTATATTATTGGACAGATCGAAACGTAATGTTATACTAAAACAAATAATAATATTCTACACTAACAAACTGTTATAAAACTGAGTTGCTGTTGATTAGAAAGCTTTCATTATTCTATTGTAGCACAGAATAGAGAGAAATGGGCTACAGTTAACATTCCCCTTTACTGTCACTATAGGAATTAAGTTGCAACTTTGCCACTAGATTTTATTACATGTTACACACTAAAGCCTGAAAAGCATGAGTCATACACATCTGAGAGGCGTCTAGCACAGAAAATGTGTTATTGGTACACTTTATTCCTCTTTTTTTTTCTCAAATATTTATAAAAGTTGCTCCATATCAACCATTATTTCACAGAGGACTTTGCACCTACTGAGGAACATGTGTCAAATTCAAGTATTTATTTTTATATTTCAACCTTTAAAATTTTAACAGTGTGGAAACTCTTTACTATGTTAGAAATTGAGGATGACTTGAACTGTTCAAATGAGGCAAGTCTGCAGAAATGTAAAACACACACACAAAAAAAAAAAAACGACTTGCAGCTAATGGCTTGTCTTTTCACAGGTATGGAAAACTGGACTATAAGCATGGACATCCTTCATTTAGAGGGGTTCAAGGTCCCTCAGGAGTCCTCTGTCCCCGTCTTTATCCTCCTCATCTACATCTTCATCATGGTGGCCAACCTGAGTCTGGTGGTGCTGATCTTCAGGACCAGGAGCCTACATCAGCCCATGTACCTGCTCTTCTGTAACCTGAGTATTAACGATCTTTTTGGAGCCACGATAATAATACCTCACGTACTCAGAAATATTTTCGTCTCGCAGTCGGAGCGATACATTCATTATATTCAGTGCGTTGCTCAGGCCTTCTGTGTTCATCTTTATGCCACCTGCTCCCACACTGTGCTCATGATCATGGCCTTCGACCGGTACGTGGCCATCTGTAACCCTCTGCGCTACGCCTCCATCATGACCGACAAGATGGTGATTAAACTCTCTCTGTCAGCGTGGGGTGTCGCCTCAGTGCTCGTGTCGATACTTCTGGGCCTCACCATCCGCCTTTCGCGCTGCAGGTGGGTCATTTTCAACCCATACTGCGATAACGCTTCCCTGTTTAAACTCTCCTGTGAAAGCGTCTTCATTAATCAGATCTACGGTTTGGGCTTCACTGCAGTGCTACTCAGCTCCTCCATTGGATTCATCACTTTCACCTACTTGAGGATCACTGTGTTGTGTCTGAGCAGCAGAGATAAAGTTCTGAACAGTAAAGCGCTACAGACCTGCACCACCCACCTCCTGGTGTACATCTTGCTTCTGGCCTCAGGCTTCATCATAGTCACGCTGCATCGTTTTCCTCAGCTGTCGGACCACAGGAAGATGTTGGCGGTCATCAGTGAAGCAGTTCTGCCATCTCTGAATGCCATCATCTATGGCCTACAAATAAAAGAAATCAAACAGAGGATAATCATTTTGTTTTACAAAAGTAAATGTGATCAGCTATCGTGAACAAATGCAATATGGTCAGACAAGCCATAGATCAGAGGTATTCAAATCTGGTCCTCAAGGGCCGGTATCCTGCCGGACACCAAAGGGTCCAGTCTGGCCCCTGGGATGAATTTGTGAAATGCAAAAATTACACTGAAGATATTAATCATTCTAGTTTAGGGACCACAAACAGACCACTTAAATCTCTAGTGGGTCGGATCAGTAAAATACCATCATAATAAGTAATAAATACTCACAACTCCAAATTTTTCCCTTTGTAAATATTAACATTTTCATGTCATTTCACTGTATTTACACTAAAACAAACTAAATTTTCACAAAAACACAAACAACCTCAACAAATATGAACCTTTTGAGATGTCTGAAGTATAATTTTGACAATATTCTGCTTGTTATTAAATGTTCTGTGTATTTTTTTTGATCCACTGCGATTTGTATGTTGTAATTTACATGTGTAAATGATAAACTGAGACATAATATCATTAAAATTGCACTTTGTTTTCTTAAGAAATTTTAATTTGTTCATGTTATTCACAGTGTTTTAAAGGATAGTTGGTAAATGTACACATTTTTATCGCATAATTTTCAAGTTTGAAGTTGACATTATTTACATGTTATTATGTTATTATTTCACTGGTCTGGCCCACTTCAGATCAAATACCTAGCATGAAGACAAAACTGAAACTCAACATTCTTTCAACATCCAACTCCCTGCTTCTATACATCTCTTATACAGCAGACCTTACACAAAATTTCCCAACTTCTAGCCTGTATCCACTGCACCCCCTCCACTGCTCTATGGGCCCCCCACACAAATGCTGGGTCCCATGAATTTGTCATGCTTACCCCCCCTTACCGGTGCCCCAGGGTATACTATATTTTTCATCACTGTCATCACTGAGACCACTGCCTCCTCAGTCTCATCTGGTGGGACTCTTGTCTAAAGTCGACCTACTCACTTCCCATAATAATAATAATAATAATAATAATAATAATAATAATACTGGATTAGATTTCTATAATGCTTTTCAAGGTAACCAAAGCATGTTACATTATCGATCCATTATTCATTCACTCTCACATTCACACTGTGGTGGTGGTAAACTATGTTTGTAGCCACAGCTGCCCTGACATTGTTACATTCATTTTGATCTGCGTAAAAAAATAATGGTCAGAAAATGCATTTATATCCCTGCATGTTATTTTTATAGTGATTATACAAATGGCACTAAAATGAGTCTGACATCCCATCTTTCAAATTAAAAGATTGAGCTTGTGTTTGGTGCCAGGCACAGCAAACCCCACCCCTTACACATAATATAGGTTATTTTTTCGTCGATCCAGCTAATGACATCATGTTTTTGCATGTGCTGATTTCAGCATATCAATTGTCTCTAAATATGTGGCATGTTTGAAGTAAATCCAAACAAAATTAATGTTTTTATAGACATTTGAAATTTCACCCCTTATTATAAAAAAATGGGAGGGAAAAAGATTTTTTAAAAATTCATAAAACATTTTAACTTTGACCTACTTCACCCAAAATGTAATGACATCTATTCTGTGTCACTGGCAATCTATAAACCAAATATGGTATGAATTCAAACAATAGTTTTGCTGCTACAGACATTTGAAACTTCACCCCTAATGGGAAAAAACAAAGATTTACAAATTCATTTAAAAAAAAAAAAAATCTACTGCGACCTACTTTTCCTAAAATGTAATCAAATCTATTCTGGGTCACTGGCAATCTATAAAACTAACTTGGTATGAATTCAAACAATAGTTTTGCTGCTAGAGTGTTAACAAAGAAACAAACAAACCGAACCAAAAACAATGCCTCTTGCCTCCCCTTTGGGGGGCTGGGTAATAATAGTTGAAATAGTTAGTGTTACAGTCAGAACACTAAAAATAATGTGGCATCAACAAAACCATCTCCAAGCATGAGGCTGGAAAATGTTTTTTGTTTTTACTTTGATTGCCTGTTGCCAATATGCAACATACCCAAAACTCTACTTAATGTCCCATAGTCAAACAACCTTAAATTAGCATCTATTTGAAAGCCAAAACACAAATACTTTCTTTTAATATACTTGTACAAAAATTCAGGCCTTATAGGGTAAAGAATCACATTGTTTGGACAAATGGAGACAGGAAGCTGCATTTTGAGTCAGGAAAGACAATGAGACAAAAAATGACCTGTTTGTCCGTTTCTACTCCTGTTTCATCTTGTTTGATTTGGGTTTTACTATTCAGATTAGAAAACTTAACTGAAATTCACATTTTTTTTTGCTGCATTTCTGAAACTTGGATAAAATTTTGTAAAAAACAAAAAAGTAAAACAAACAGGCAACACAAGGGAGAGGAATGGAAGGAACTAAAAAAAGTAAAAGTAGTTAACACTATGAGACTTTGTGACCATTCTCCTCAAACAATCATTTACTTTAAATCCTAAAATTTCCTGATGTCACTTTTCTCAATGTACTAAAATCACAAAACAGTCAAAGGCACAAAATACACATAACTTTTAATACATTAAATTATTTCTTTATGCTATGATGAAATCATATTGAAGCTGCACACAGATGCTGGATGTGGAGTCATTTTCTGTGGTTGCCTAGCAACAGTTGGCCGGTCAACATGTGACGCTGCAGCTGATTTACAACATGACAGTGAATAAAAGTGTGTCCTCATGCAGGTCTGTGGTGGGGGTGGGTCATGTTTCAGCTGTTTAACCTTTGCATGAGTTTTAACTTTATCTTTATGAAAAAAGCATAGACACAGGGATAATTTTATTTGAATCATTCATTCATTCATTTTCTGAACCCACTTCATCCTCACTAGGGTCACAGTGGTCGCTGGAGGCTATCCCAGCTACTTATGGGTGAAGGCGGGGTACACCCTGGGTATTTCACCAGTTCATCGCAGGGCTGAACATATAGAGACAATCACTCTCACATTCACACCTATGGCCAATTTTAAATTAACCGATTAACAGTGCATGATCAGTGCATGTCTTTGGATGGTGGTATTTGAATCATATATGAAATAATTATTGCTAATATTGTTTGCACTAGACAAAAGGAATTTAACCGACTTCACAGCACCTGTTGACATAATTTATATATGCATTCGCGGTACATGCAGTGTTTTTCGCCTCAGTCTCTGCTATAACACACTGAACATATAGAGATTGTCTATTTATTTCTACCATACAGTATGGTCTGTGTGTTCCTACAGAATAGTCTATAGTTTAAATAAGCACTTTGACTATTAACAGTTTTGTTTAAAATTATTTTATCATTACCCAACAACTTTAGTTTAATTTTGATGAAATAATAGTTTTTACTAACTTTTCAATTAGTATTCATGTTTTGTTCTGGTTGTTGTTTTTGTTGTATTGTGACAAAAGCTTTGATTTATACAGACAAGGATCCATGACAGAAGAACTGTTTTGCAAAGCCATTTCATTCTGATTCAGAATTAACTATTAACAATAGAGGACAGTTTAGTTATATTTTGTTTAGTTTGTGTTACATTTTTCATAGAAACGTATCGTGACAATTACCATCACGTTTAATGAGGACATGTATATTTTTGCTTGTTGAAACAATGAGAGATGTCACATGGAAAATCTTACTTTAAATGAGGACCTCCTCATCTTGGAGGGATTAAAGGTCACTTCTCAGTTTAAGACCCCTGCCTTTATCCTCCTCCTCCTCAGCTTCATCTTCATCATAGTGTCTAACATGGGCCTGGTGGTGCTGATCTTTAGGAGCAGGAGCCTTCGTCAGCCCATGTACCTGCTCTTCTGTAACCTTGTCATTAATGATATTTTTGGAGCAGCGATAATAATCCCTCATGTTCTCAAAGACATTTTAATCCTTCACTCAGAGCGACACATTCATTACATAAACTGTGTGGCTCAGTCTTTTTGTGTGCACTTTCATGGCATTGCTTCCCACACTGTACTCATGGTCATGGCCTTTGACCGATACCAGGCCATCTGTAACCCTCTACGCTACACCTCCATCATGACCAACAGGATGGTGGTGAAGCTGTCGGTGGTGGCGTGGGGGTCCGCTTTTGTGATGGTGGTCATACCCACAGGCCTCACCGTCCGCCTGTCACGCTGCAGGAGGATCATTCCCAACCTGTTCTGTGATAACGCCTCTTTGTTCAACCTTTCCTGTGAAAACATCTTCATCGATAACATCTACAGCCTCGCATACACCGTCCTCCTGCTCAGCTCTTCCATCGGCAGCGTCACACTCACCTACCTGAAAATCGCTGCAGTGTGTGCGCGCAGTAAAAGCAAATCTCTGAACAGGAAAGCGCTGCAGACCTGTGCTTCCCACCTGGCTCTGTACGTCCTGCTGGTGGCGTTGGGCTTCATCGTCATCATCCTACATCGATTCCCTCAGTTTTCCGATCACAGAAAGATAGTGACTGTAATGGGACACATCATAATACCAGCTCTGAATGCAGTGATCTACGGTGTGCAGATAAAAGAGATCAGGCAGACAATAAAGGCTCTGTTTCACATCCACAAATTGGCTCTGAAAGGAAAATAATATCATCGCAGACACACTATATGGACAAAAGTATTGGGACACATCATGGCTACAGCTCATATGATATCCTGTTCATGCTGATTTGAGGTAAACATCAATATTTCCTTAAGGTTTAATGGGAGCTTTTTCTTCCTAAGTGAGATGTGAAGAAAGTCGATGGTTAGTTGTGGTAGAAAATTATTTACAATCACAGCAGGAAAAATATCTTAGAAATTTAGAGAACATTTAAAATCACAGTCATGAATTAAAAAAACATCTTTGAGGCATTTTGGAAGCAAAGATAACAATTTAAACAAAACTAATCAATGCAATGATATTTATAACAATATTGAAGTACATTATTTCATTTGTCATTATTGTTTCGCAGCTCAGACCCCCGTTACAAAAGAAATAGGTCCCAGTAGTTTTGTCCATATAGTGTATTTATCCCAATGTGAGAAGTCAGAAAACACACTGTATGTGGAGCAACAGAATCCACCATAAAAGACCTGCAGCTTTCAATGCCTCATAAGTTAGTAATAAGTCAAATAAGAAGGACATAATGGCATGAATCTGGTTAATAAATATATTTGTTTATTCATTACATAAAAGTGTGACTTCAGTTTGAGTAGTTTAGTGCTTAAAGCAGCGTATGACTTTCATCACAAATATTTTTTTCTGTAAAACCAGAGCGATAGCCTAATTATCACTAATCCAGTGTTTCCTGTACAATTGATCTCTTGGTGTGCCTGTGTGTCATGGGGGGGGGGGGTTAATTGGTTTCTGTTTTGCACTTTTAAGGAAAGAAAATAACTACATTGCAACAGCATTTCATAGTTTAATAACATTTAATAATGAAAATAGTATTAATTAAAGCTGCAAGCAGCTTTGGGGTGGGATCCTGCATCCTGACCAGGTTCTGCCTCCCGTCACCATGAGGGAGTAACTGGTATAGAAAACCAAGCAAAATCTCACATACCCACAATGCAATATAGCAAACCCCCGTTAGAAAATGTACAGGAAAAAAGTCCACTCCCCCCAGGAATCAAACCTGAGTC